>NW_021318756.1:353571-404034 GCF_001605985.2 Dendrobium catenatum
AAATTTTTCGTCCAGACGAAATTAAATTATCGTCCGTGGAGATTGGTCCTCTGGAAAATTTTCGTCAAGACGAAGTAAGGAATCGTCCATGACGATCGGTCCTCTGTAAAAATTTTGTCCAGACGAATAAATTTTCGTCCAAACGATACACCGACTTAGAACAGTTTTCAGCAGTTTCTAGAACCGACCTTGCAATAACCGTTCGTACTGGACGAACCTAGTTCGTACAGGACGATCAGCTGTACGAAGACATTTCGTACACATATTCAAATAGGGTCGTTTCAGATCGTTTAAGTAAAATCGTACAGGACGATCCAGGATCGTACAGGACGATCCACTGCGTACAGAATTGAATACTTGCAATTTTTGGGCGGTTTTTCTTGTCTTTTGTATAAATAGTCCAAACTAGACTGCCACCCAATTTTTTTGTCATTTGATCTTCGTGCCTCTTGAGAGAATAGCCAAGGAGAGAGTGGAAGAGAGCATTCAAGGGAGGATTCCTACCACTGGTGTTTATTTTCACAAAACTCTATTTAGATTCTTTTAATATATATTTATTTTAAATTATTTTAATTTAAAATTACCTATATTACTAAATTAATCTAATTTTGGGAGACCTATTCGATGAATTTTTAGACATGGGTCTTATATGTGAAGATCAATCATGGGGGAGTGGATTAGTGGATGGTTGAGCTCCAATCATTCGCTAATCCCTTCATTAGGTGTCTTTTCTTTCACTTTTATCGTAGTTTGCATGTGTGGGACGTACCACCATTTAGTTTAGGCTCTCTTAGATCTAAGTACATGGTGTGTTTACTGTTTTTATATGTTCCATGCATTTATTACCTTGAGGGTTAGTGCAAAACTCTATTTAAACATTGATAACGTAGCGACACCCTAAGGACAACAATAATGGACCCATCTAGCGAACTTAGAAATTTTCTAGGAGCTAGGATAAAATACTGATTGACATGAAAACTTAAACAATTAAACTTAGGGACATCATAAACACCCCAGAATTTTCTAGGAATTTTTAGGGCTTGTTAGACCAATCAACCCTAATTAACTTATTAAATAAGGCATTAAGACTTTCTAAAAATTATAATAAATACATTTTATGTTAGAAAAATACCTATAATACCTTGATTTGTTCAGAATATGACCCTTGAACTTAGATAAATAGGGCTTCTCAGTTTGACTCTAGGTTGACCCTTAATTTGACCTTAGGTGGAAATTACCATTTTACCCCTAATAATTCATTAAAAATTATTTAAAATCCCAAATTTTTCCCAAACACTTAGGATCACTTTCTCAGGTCATTCCTGACCTTTGGGGGTGATTCCAATCTATTTGGAGCTAATTTGGATCAAAACAATAAAATCAGTCCTTTAATGGATAATTTAGATAATACCACAAATACCCTGAACTTAGAAAATTCATAACTAATTGTAGAAAATTCCAAATTAGGAAAACTCACTTGAATTAGACTCCTATTAGGGTATAGTATTTATTAAAAATATTAGGTTTCCAGAAACTAGTCTAGATTAGAAAGTCAACTTTTTGGTCAACCGTAGTTCATTTAGGGTCCGAAACTTAGAAATTCATAACTTTGTCTAAAAACTCCAATTTCATTGTACTACCTGGATAACTACTCATCTTAAGGTCTAGTATTTTACTAAAATATTAGGAGACCCAAACCTAACCTATTTCCCATAGTGACTTTTTGGACCCCCTTAACCTAGCACCTAGGAGGACCCGGGACTTTCCAAAATTGGCTAATACAATTTGAACTTCAAATATCACTACCCTAAGTTTTTTAAAACTGATAAACAAACTAAATTAACTAAAATGGATCCTAATTCATTAATACTTAAATTTTAATTAAAATTTCCTTTTCTGGCCTATAACAAACATGAAATGTAGGCAATTTTAACAACTACCCAAATTAGAATCTATCCAAGCCACACCAGCCTTACACACACATAGAATGGATTGCTAGGGCACCACTTCTAAACCTAGGCTAGGTCGATGGTTTATTTTCTTTCTGCTGTGTGCCGGAGCTTTTCGACATTTTTTATTACATGTTGTTTAAAATTTTTGATGTGTGTGCTTACTTTTCCTGCACTCAGTGGTTATGATGTGATGAGCATAAGATCTACCCCTAGGTTAGGAGTGCCATATATATATATATATATATTGTTCTTTCGTGCAGGTGGCAATGCTCAAGCTAATAAAAGGGGGGCACTGTTATGATTTCTAATAATATTTTATGCAGGTGCTTGCTCAAAGCCCCCCTAAATAAATGAGGACTAAATAAAAAATAATAATAATTATAACTGCTGCATGTGCTACAGGTGGACTGCTTAGCCCTCATAATTAAGAGCATGGCTTGCCACAGCTTCAATAGATTGAGTTTTATTTTCATATATAAACTGCGTGGGATTTTCATTAGGATAACCTTGTAGGGACTTTAGAATTTTTTTTTTTCTTTTCAATTGATGAAAAATTTGTAATAATAGTTAAGAGTTAAGAAAATGCACTCTGAGTGGGGTATTTTTATCCAGCTCGAATTCCAAAAGAAGAAGGCATCCTCATAGGGGAGAGTCTTCTTCCATTTGGAAGTTTGAGCTGGATGGCCTTAGATATCCAAAAAGAAAAGGCAATGCCCCCCCTACAAAGGGGGAATTGTCTCTTCGTTTGGATATTCAAGCCACGATGGATCCAAGGAGTCCAAGGAAGAGATATCCAAGAAGTCCAAGGAGGGAGATCCAAGGAGTCCAAGGAGCGAGAAGTGATCCAAAGAAGACTGAAGACCCAAAGATCAATATTCCACTCAAAGTCATTTGTGTCTATCATAGGATTAGAAATCCGGGTTGCTGGCAGTGGTGCCCGGCCACTTTACTTTCTGCATATCTGAGTTGTAATAAGGGCAATTTGCCTATAGCCATTTAGTTGATTATTTTTCTGGATTTATATTGATGTGTTTACCTGATTGCGCATTAGAAATTTCCTACTTTTTCTAGGTTTCTTTCTTGCATGCCGATTTTATTTTAGCCTGAATTGTGTTAGGCTCTTTTAAGGATTACAAAAATTCTTCTACTCATAACTAATCTTTAAAATTCTAAGTTTAAATAACATAGAAATCTAACAAACCTAGGAAATTGCCGGAATCATCCGGGGTCACATGCATATTATTGCATTCTTCTTTCCTTGCTATAAGACATCTCCCTGCCTGCGGGTAGAATCCAGATAATCTGACCTATAATGATGAAGTGCCGGACATATGGAGACTCAATCTTTTCTAAAAATTTATTTTTTATAAGCCTGTTTTTAAAACTCTATAGCATTCATGAGCTGACATTTCAAATAACATACATTGCATTAGTAACCAACTAAATAAAATTTAATTGCATTAGCTAGGAGCATCTGACCCACATAAGTCCAGGACCACTTAGAAAACTCTCTAGATATTGATTCTATTTCCAAATAACTGTACCATCCACCCATATTTCATAAAAGACTAGATTACATGATTTTGAATCGATTAGGTGGTTAGCTGGCTCCCCAATCCAGGACGGGGTAAGTCCAGGTTTTGCACTGCATTAGCTAGGACACGGGTCTTAGTGTTGTGTAGAACACTAAGCCCAACCTCGATCTAGGATTCAATGCTACTACATTCGGTCTCGTATTATGCCTTAAATAGTAGGTAGGTCCCTCTCTTTCAAGGACTATAAACCTTACTTATCCGCGTCACAGGATGACGCCACCTCCATCTTTTCCCTCATGCATGTGATTGAGTGATTGACTTTTATTTTCTCCAGTTTCTATTTAGTACCCTAGAGCCTCCGAATGCTGGTGTGAACCTTGCATGTGGATTTAGCCATTTGGACCTTTCTTCCTTCTAAGTAGGACTTCTTAGTTTACACCCTCGTACCGATCCCATTTTGGGAGAGTTTTCTCGGGCTCCAGCTTGGGATGTAATTAACCACGAAGGCTTACGCCCGTGGAAAACTCGGTCCCACATCTACTAAACCCCACTCGAGCTATTGCATCGGGTGGGGGAAACCTGTGATTAGGTTGTGTATATTACTACCCATCGGGGTGTATTGGCGACAGCCTCTATCCTTAATGGTTAGTCGTATGCATGATCCAATCTGTCCCTTCTAATTGACCCGTTCACGCGGTGCTCTTTTGGAGGTCCACAGATACTTAGAAAAATTTCCATCTTTCTGTTTGTTTGACTGCTCGTCGTGGAAAATAACTGAACAAATCATCCTGTATGAAGTTCATTTGTACATTACGACCAATTTAAAAAATTACAAATTTTAAACTCTTCCTCGGTGTGTCTGTGCACAGTTACTCAATTACAATCACATTCTCTCAGACTCAATAAAATGAAAAAATACAGACTTTATTTATAATAAACCCCAAACTGATCTGATTTGAAGTCTTCAATAATCTAGAGTATGATTTTCCTGAAATGTTAGTATGCACAAAAAGTAAAACAATTCTTCCAACATATTTTAGGAGAAATAATAATCAAAGCAATAATATTTGGAATCATAAAAAACATACAAGTTGTAAGAATATGAACAATCAAAAACTTAAGTAGCAATTATCTCAACAGTTCCCATTTTGTTTATTTATATATAGTATATCTTATGGATTAGATAACACTACTATGATCACTAATTTATCAAAATGACACCCGTATTGGTTTATTGGTTTACATATTTTACTATTTTTATATTATATTATTTTACTAGCATCCATGTTATACTGTTATAGTATTTCATAAAATTTAGTACTACTACATATGGTTTACTATTTCTACATAGATTTATGATCATATTGACTGCTATTATTATAAATTGACTACTCACATGCATATTTTTTCTTTACTATGCTTTGAGTTCAGTTATAGGATTTAGTGACCTACTAAGCTTTTTAGCTCATTATATATGGTTTAAATGATTTCAAGTAAGGGAAGATGGTCATGAGTGTGAAACTGATCAATTACCGCATCCTCTAAGTTTTTTGTTTCTTTGTTTAGTTATCCTTTAGTCAGGATCAGATAGAATGTATATTACAATTATGTAACTCCTGGCTATTGTACATAATTTTTAGAGTATGAATATAAATATATATTGATTTTTTTATCAATAGAAGTAGTTTCTCTACCATTTTATATTGTTGATAAAATAAATTAGATATATATATATATATAGTAGTTATTGGTATTATTAAAAAATAAAATAAAGATTTTTTCCAATTTTGATTTTGAGACATTACAATATATTAGATTATTATTTAAGTATTATTATTAGTGTAATTTTCTTATCATAAGACTTTATGTGTTTTAATTTTATGAGAACATGTAGAGAATAAATTAAAAGTTTAAATTCATTAGGAAATTATCAAATCATGGTAAGAGTGATAAAGTGTAATTAATATAATAGATAGTTATTAGTTTATTAGCAATTAATTTCTTTTAACAAGCCTCTAGGGTTGGCCAAGGAGGGAGGGAAATTTTCCCCGATTCAGATAAGATGGGTCAACTCCCATCTCTCCTTCATCTTTAGTCGTTTTCCTATTATATATTTAGGGTTTATATTGAAAATTTAAATTTAAGATTTGTTGGAATGAATGGAATATTACTATTGAAAATAAAATTTTAGAGTTATTCTAAAGGAGTCGTGAGTTGTTGGCCAACAAAATTAAGAGGACATTTGGTGGCCTTTCGAAAATATGATCTACTTCCCTCCAACTCTTCACAAATTTTTTAATTTTTATACAAAAAACCCTAATTAAAATCCACCTTGAAGTGGTCAACTAGCCCTTACTCAAATAATACATTGCAAGCCTTTTGGTCAATCAAAATTTCTTCAAATAATGAAATCAACTTCAAATCTAATATATACACTTCCCTTCACTACTTATAAGAGATTTCACAGTCTTTACATAATATTAAAACCTTCCCATAATGTTGAACATCTCCCTTAAGACTACTATCCAAATTGGATTTGGCATGGCCTTATTTTGGAATAAAATATGGGAAAAAACCAAAACATCTCAAAAAATGATAAACCTTTCTACAATAAAAATGAAGCATTCCCTATAGGTTTTTCAAGTGGTTTCAATCCTTGTAACTACCTCCACCATCCACATTAAAGGCTTACAGTTACATTTAGAGATTTCTATCTTAGGTGTTTTCCTAACTTAGATGATCTCAATCTTGCTATTTACCCTAGCCCACCACTCCAAAAGCTATTCCAAAGCCACTACACTTTTAATAACTTGTTTTAAAGCATCTAGACCTATTCTTATACACGTTGAAGCAAACAATCTCTTCTAGGTCTCTACCAAAATTTTTATGTTAGATCACCCCAACTTGTCATAGAATCACTTGGTTGGATTAAGCCAACTCTTATTGTAATCCCATAGTGAAAAAGAGAATAATCTTAGTCAGCACAATATCATTGTTCATCTCCTATCTCCAAGTTTCCTCAGAAGGTTCTTTCGACCTCTAGATCAATTGCAAATAATGGCTCGCCCTCATAATGGTACATATATTAATGATAGTACCTGAAAAAGGAAAGAGAAAAACAAAATAAAAAATTTAAAATATTTATTTGAGAAGTAGATAAAATTTAATTTATTATCAATATTGGCAAACAAAATATTTAATAATTATGCTAAAAAGTTATAATATATAAATATACATGTAAGATTATGTGCTCGTATGATAAAAAGCTGAGTAATTAAGTATCATCCATAAAGATTATGATAACTGAGTACAAAATTAGGTTCATTTTATGCTATTCGATCACTTGAATTGGAGTGAAAATTTGTGATGATTACAAAAAAAAAAAAAACTACTACAATCATAATAAAAAAAAGTATATTTTGGATTGAAAATTATATGATTAGGTGTAGGGATTGATTTAGTTGCAATACAATCAATAAGTTATGTAAGGTTTGTTGTAATTATATCGATTTTTTAACCTATCTTTCTCTTGAAATTTCATAATCACTAATATTTTTATGCAACTTTTCTATCTCTTAATGGTGGATTTAATGTAAAAAAGGATTTTAGTTATGTAACATAAGCGTATACAAGTTCACACAGATATATCTTTTCTACATTTTATTGTGGAATTTTATCTAAGGTGAATCTTTCTCCTCCTCTCAATTTTAGGGGTCTTAAATCTCTAATTAGATTTGAATCAATTATCGGTCATAAATCATGAGATAAAATACTCAATAATAGGATTAGAAACCAAAAACAATACTATTGCATAAAATTAAATCTACAGAAATACAATTGATACATCCAACCACCATAAGGGGGTTTCAACTCATGATATTTAAAAGATCAAATAGAAACACATGAGCAATGGGAGAGAGAAGAAGAAGAAAAAACTATATAAGAAAAAATCTCACTTCATGCCAACAAAATCTCCATCTTCTTTTTCACCATAACTTCTTTTGAAATCTCCCCAAAAGCTTCTGAAAACTATAAAAAGAACTCTAAAAAATGTGTTTGGAATAAAGCTGGTCCCCTTCAAGCCATAAAGAGATTCCTTAAATGTTTCTTGAAGAACCACTCCCAAAAAAAATGGTAAAATTTGGCATTGGTATAAGGAGAAGGCAGGTTAACACTCTATCTAGAACCTATACACCAAGAACTTTGTTCTTTTGCTCCAATGCATGTCAAGATGCCTTTAAAGAATGAGTTTTGCACCTAAGCACCTAGGCTAGTTATTTGGTCATAGGACCTAGGTGCATAGGTGTTGTGACCTTTATTTGCAAACAAAAAATAAATAAATAAATTGAAGGCCTAGATGCTAGGATGGGGTGATTGTATGCAAACCCAAGTGCTTAGGCTCCAAGTTTTTTCCTAAGGCTCCCAAAACTAATGAATCCATCCTCTTCATGAAATTTTTCTTAAATGAATCCCAATGGGCCATTTTTTTCATTACAAGCATAAAATTTGCTGAAAAATTCTACTCACCTATACAAATGAAAATATTTTCACTAGTGTAGTGAAGTTTTGAAATAAAACACAATAAATGTGAAAAAAATAAAGGTTTAACCTTGGGTAAAATGACATCAAAATTATGTGTAACACCAATATATTTGCCCCTATATTTAATAACCTCTATTATTGTATTTTCACCACCATCTTGAAGGATGTTGAATGAAGGTGATTTATAAAGATCCCTCTGAGAAACATTACCTGTTTGATAGGACATGCTTATAGTTTTTTGCTAGCTTCACAATTTTAAACTATCTACTTAAATTTATTTAGACCATATTGTAGTAGTGGGTGAGGGAGTCCCTGTGGGATTACATGTATAGTTTCAACTAGGCTTCTTGGGAGGAGGTCATAAACTCAAAGATTGGGGGTGTTAAAGATGGCCTTCACCTTATGTCTTTGCAAATCCCTCTACAAGTACTTCATGGACAACATGAATTTGAATACACAATAGAAAATGGTGGAATTAGCCTCCTAGTTAGGTGATGAAAACTAATTGTTTTTTGTGAAATAATGAGGGAACTATCATATTGGATTAATATGAACATCTGCTTATATAAGAGTGACTAGGGCCATCATTATAGTTAAAGAAATGTGACACAACTCAATGCATATGCAAGTTGATAACAAGATTGAAGATGCCACATATAAAGAGGCAGATCATGGAGAAAACAGGAGGAACAACATGCTTTCAACACTTGGAAGCCAAGACATGCACCCCTCTCAAAAATTTACCATAAAGATATATGAAATATATTCAGCCATACAGGGGAAGGAATACTTCTACTA
This sequence comes from Dendrobium catenatum, assembly GCF_001605985.2. Taxonomy (NCBI): domain Eukaryota; kingdom Viridiplantae; phylum Streptophyta; class Magnoliopsida; order Asparagales; family Orchidaceae; genus Dendrobium; species Dendrobium catenatum. The sequence goes on from NW_021318756.1 coordinate 362,399, forward strand.
GTTTGTGCTCCTTTACAATAATGTTAAGAACCTGGATAATTGAAAAAAAAATGTCTACTATAATGAAAAGGGTCATGACATCAACTTTTCTCCTTCTTAAAGATGGATCCTCCTTTAGTGACCCTTATTGTCTATATCTTGGTTCCCTATTATGAACCGAGATCTAATATGAAAGAATTTCTTTTCCATTTCTCTTTTCATTTGTGTATTCTATTATTTCTCAATAATAAAATAGTTGTTTACAATCTGATCACTTTAAAATTCAGAGTTGATTAATTGCATTAAAAAATATAAACAACATAAAATATAATTCACATTTATTATAATCAATATTTACATCCAATCCCAAATAATATATACAATAGCCTTCATAGTCTAATATATATATATAAACTAGAAAAAATTTCAAGGAAACCTAAACTAGTAGTATAGAAAGTAAAATATGCATACGATAGCCTCAAATTATAGATTCCTTTTTTTTTTTTGAAGAGAATGCATAAAGCAATTTCAACTATTGAGCATAAAAGCCTAGTAAAAAATTAAGATATTACAACTGAAATCAATACAATGTAAAAGAGAATAATATATTATAATTTACTTAAAGAATTCTATGCATAAATGTCTTTTATCTATTATTCAATCTTTCACATCTATCTCTATCATTTACAATCATAATAATAGTGTTCAATTTTAGTACCAAAATTGTATCAGTATCAGTATCAATACTCAGTAATCAATAACATAATAGTATTAATAATAATGCCAGCATATTATCAGTGATTGTAATCTATTTCAGTAATAATGATCAATATATGTATGTAATCTATATAATAATCAAAATATATATCATATATTTATATGATGATATCTTGCTCCTATACTTATGACCCCCAATCAATCACCCCTTATGACTCTCAATCAGTATACTTCTTATAATTTCCCTTAAATTATGTGAATTAGTCATCCCAACTCCTTACAATTGACTCCTGTTAGTGGACCAAATGGATCTTGAGGATATCATATAAGATTGCCATATCATATATTTGATATCAATTAGTATATCTTTTTAGTCAAACCAGTTTAGCATGTCCTTTTAAAAATATCAATATCATATTCTAGTATATATCAATCTTATTAATCATTTCAAAAAATATTATGTTTCAGTGTTATCATATTAAATTATAATACATCACCTTCAACCCATTTTCAATATATTATTTTCCCTACTCATTTCACAGAAATATTCATATACACATTCTACCCAATAAAAAAGTAATAAAATCATATCATATTATTTATAATGATCATATCTATAACATATAAATAAATTTTATAGTGAAAGCTTATAAAATTAGGAGATAATGTTTTTTTTTTTTAAATTAGGAGAGAAAATCCGTAGAATCAAAATTATCAAAAATAGAAGTAAGAGATTTTTTACTTATAAAAAATAGAATAATTTTCATAAAAGAAATGGTGGACAAAAATCTCCCGAAGATCTTTCTCTCTCCTCTTCTCCCCTTACTTCTCCTCCATCAATTTCTTCTCGGGCAAGGAAATGTTGAGTTGAGGGAGGGAGAGAGAATGGCATCAATATTTAGAATAAAAAATATATAAAAATACTATGAGTGGCCTAGCGCTTCAACTCTCAGACCCAGCAAAGTAGTGCTACATGTAGAATTTAGAATTACTATAGAAATAGAGAGTCAAATGGCGTAGCGATAATTTTTGGTGTTGTTGTACTCTTAAAATTAGTAACAAAGTGCTCACAAGCAATGCATCAAAGCACTTTAGTTCAAACCAAAAATTAAAAATTTATATTTTAGACTATTTTTACATTTTTGAGTTGTTACATTCCCTTTTGGGTTTCAAGCTATATGACCTCATTTTGCATGATCCCTATAGCCTTCAGGTAACATGTCCTTAACTACAATAATTTTCTCTTAATGGTGACCACATGTTCTCTCATTTACAACTTTATCACAATGTGCTAAGTGGATATCATTACCACAAATACATTAGGGAGGGGGGATGACAAAAAATTTGGTTGAAGTCATCGAGCATCAATTAACTATGATGAAGTAAGCCATGATAGTGTATTAGTTTTTTCCTTCAGATAAGATAATGATTTCTCTTGCCTCTAATCTATATTAGTAGGGAAGCGCAATTGCTTCAAGAGTACTAGATCAAGTATGAGAAATTATTTGCTCTTAAAAAAAAACATAAGCCATTTCACATAAGACTCCCAAGTAAAAGTACATTATTTTCTTCATTTTAGTTAGTCCACTAAAATAATCACTTCTCAAATGTTTTTTTTAAAATGTAAAATTATTTGATTTGTAGCAATATTTTCAAAGTCTTCACACTTAAAATCACATTAAATTCTTTTTTTTGTTTCTTCACAGTACGTGTTTGTGTGGATTGTGATCATCCTCTTTTTTGTCGGAACACATAACATTGGGCCAAAAATCATAATAAAAATTTATATTAAATTTCATTTTTTTTGGAGTGAACATTTACTCAAATTTTGATCAATCCTTAATACAACCTTGCGAGGTCATCAAGGTAACATTATCACTTTCTTAAATTAAGTGCCACATGGAAGGCATCCATAACAAGAAGATTTATAATGGCAAACTCAATGTACTTCATTTGGATAAATTATTTCATTTGATTGACGGAGAGATGTGTTATTCAATTAGGAAAATTATGATGGTGATAGGACTTGATTGGATGATGGGTAAATCTTTTTCCTTGGTCTTTGCATTGTCTGCACATAATAATTTCTCCTACTTTTGAAGCCACGTCTGGAAGGCTTTGATAGCATAACAACAAAATTAATGACTCAATATGAAAGAAGAAGAGCTCTCATTGACCTATAATACAATTTAATCCTATATAATATGCAACTTATCTTTTTGACCATCAAATGAAGATGTCACATTTGTACCCATGATAGGGGGTTTTAAATTTTGCCAAAGGGCGTGACTTGGCAATTTCTTTGGAGAAGGCATTGGAAAACTGGTATTATATTGGTTCTTCTCTATCCTTCGTGATAAAATAATCTTGTTGTTGTCTTCTAAATAATAAGTTATGTTGTCCACAAAGGTTGAATACATCATGTAAGGCTTGAGAAGCGCTAAGGGAGGGGAGATTTAGTGAATCCATTATCAAGAATGCCTATTTGAGGGGCACCTTTAGGAGCCTACATTAAGGAAACTTGGATCATCCTTGTGTTCCTTTCATCCATTTTGACGAGTTGCTTGTTGGTAAAGAATTCTTGATTCCCAATCTCAATTGATTCTTCTTTCTAGTTGTTCTCTATTTTGTAGTTGCAAACTTTGGATTAAGGTCCACGATGTTGATCATTGCTATTTTGCAGCTTAGAGAATGTTAAATTCAATTTGTTTGTGGATAATACATGGGTCTTTCTAAGAATATTACTTGAGAAATGAAAGAGAAAGAGAGTGATGAATGAATTTTGAGAGAATATTAGTGATTTGTTATTGATAGACAATACAAAACTTAAGATAAATAGTTATATCGTAGGCTTATCCTCTAACCCTTATTTATAGGTGGAGTATGACATAACACTATATGAAATATTATATTTAAGAAAAATGAAAAAAAATTAAGAAAAATGACTAAATTGCATAATATAATCTTATGAAGGCTATCCATAAAATGAAGCTACGTTGGTTATGGATCTTAACTATATATGATATGTATTAAGACTTCAAAAATGGGGTGAATTCGCATGAAGTCTTTGACCAAGTTCACACTCCTTGGGTAAGTTTTGATGAGTTGCTATGAGAAAAGCTTTAAACAATTATGCTTAATTGACCTCTAGGGCTGAGTTATTTGCAAGTTGCTTTGGTAACTTTATTAAGTTTCATGTAGAAGTATTTTAAACCAATGATATTTTGATCTTAGTGGCGAGTTCATATCAATGTTGGTGACTTCTTATATGAACCCAGGTGCCGATGAAGCCTTATCTTTTGATAAATTTGGTATGTGGACTCATTGAGTTCTTGGCCAAGTTGACTTGAACTCGTGTTGGGTGATTGTTGGAGCACACATCATTTGCTGACGATAAAGGAAGATGGAGAAATCAACGATGTGGCGATAGTTGCCAAGTGTGAAGGCGAAATGAAGGTAGAAGTTGAGTTCACCATGTGTTAATGTTGCAATTGAGTGAGTACACAACTTACTTTGATCATACTTGTGTGTGTGGGAGTGACTCAATCGTTGATGGACCGATGTGCTCTACAACGAGGATGTTGTGAATGAGATTAGCCTAAAACCTCTAGATCTCCCTAGAGGAAGTGCTTGCCCATCATATGAGTTTTCAAAAAATAAAAAAAAAAACATATTAAAAACATCACTCATATATATTTATAAAACTAGGTCTTATTTTTAATAATAATAAACATAATTTTATTTCACATTAAAATATAAATAAAATAAAAATAATTCCAAACAATTTGCCATATTTCTTAGAACAGGACACGTAAGTCCAAGCAAAATCAAATGACCCCTACAAAACTTTAAATAATAAAAACAGATTCTTTAATTATAAAAGGCGAGGTCACGGAGAGCAGGGGGCTGGCGGTTAAAGCCGCAAATCAAATAGAGAACTTTTTTTTTGTCAGTATGTGTCGGTCCGTTAAAATCTGAAAATATTATTTTGTTTTAATAATTTATTCAAACCTACAATTATTTAATTTATATTTGATGGTGTAGAAAATTTTCTATGTAAATGAATACATATTAGTAAATTTTTTTGTTAATTTATGAATGGGATTTAAAATTTTTATATTTATTTTACAATTAATATAATATATTAAAATTTATACAGTATATACATTTTAAATTAAATTAAATAATTTTAAGTTCCATATTTATCAAAATAATATCCTAAATTTTTTTCTACATTAGTTTTGGTATTTGATGGGACATAAATTAAATATCTATTATTGAAATAATCAAATATCATTAAAATTTAAATCTATCTGTAATATATACAGATTTATTAAAAATTTAGAGAGGCACGTGCCATCTCAAAATTGTCCTTGATTTCTATCCTTAATAAATAATAAATAATAGATAATTATTATGAGATATGACGTAATAAAAAATTTAACAAGATTAATAATCTAAAATTTATTAAATTTATTTTTAAAATTCATTCAATAAATTTTAATTAAGATAAATTTATGTAAGAATATTTTTATGCATTTTAAATTCTTATATTTTCTTGAAATTTAATATAATTTTTAAATTCATATGTAGCATTAATCCAACATAAACTTAAAGAGTTTTGAAATATTTATAGTGGTGGTCATAGCCTATGATTGATGGCGCATCATACAGGTTATAGCCCATAGTGGAAATATTGGTGAAATTATTCTGTGGGGATGTATCACGTTATTTTTTTTTTGTTTGATAACGGCACGGGGTACTAGCGGGTACAGATGACGTGGTACATTTGGTTGACCTCCGAATGATCTGATGTCTGCATATAATAATTTCTTGAAATATTGACTTGTGGCAGCTGGTAATAGTTTGCATGGGTTATTTATTATGATTTTAATTGATAGCTATCACTGTAAGCTAAAAGGTTTTTCAATGATTTCCTATTTACCCTGACTAACGAAAGAGAAATCCAACGCTGCTTTTAGCTCCAGGCTCCTACTGCAGTGAGCAGCCGCAAGGATATGCTTATTTGACCTCGCAAACCAACACCTATATCGTCTCAAAACCCATCGAAATTACACTTGAATCTCCTCGGAAACCTCGTCGGCGTTTGCAGTCCGCTCCCCTCGCTGTCGCCGGTCATTTTCCGGCTGGCGATGGTCTGACCTGCCGACCATCATCACTGCCGATTGTTGATTGGCGTATCGAGAAGGGATCTCCGAAGATGGGTTGCGCCGGATCTTCGCAGAGCAAGGGAGAAGGTGAAGTTCCCTTTCTCTCCGCCTCTTATCTCAGTCTTGGCTTGGTATTGAATTTATTGATTCAATTTTGATATTTGAATTCTTGCTTATTGGTTCATGAATCCTAGATTTTTATTCTTTAATTGAGTGATCATTTATCAGTGGAATATGCTCCCACCGTTCCGTTCATTGTTTAGGATTATCTTGGATAAATATGTGACTTCTGTGGAATCTATTATTCCATATTGATGCTTTATTAAGAAGCATTAGCCATTGTAGGAATATTTCCTCCTTCAATTCTGACCATCCCTGGGGAAGATACCGAGTTTTTGGTAGAGGTGGAGGTGCTGATAAGGTTTTGAATCGAATAAAAGAACAACAATTATTTTAGTTGATTAACCGCTGAGTGAACGTCAAATTTGGGCATATTTACGTCAGTCATTTGATACCCTTGTCAGCTAAGCGAGTCTCTCGATCAATTACTACATGTCATTGTTTCTCGGCTACCATCGCCGGATACTTGAGTTCTCTTTCTGAGATTATTAGTTTTGCAGTTGCTGCCTTTGCCATCTTTTACTTGGACTTGCGTCAGATCTTCTATCTTTTAGGAACAGAAAGGAAGAATAACAATTAAAATAACAGAGAACAAACTTTGTCAGCTGAAAATAACTTTCTTGTTCTTACTGTAACATTCCTGGTGTCCTGATTACTGTAGTTGCGAATACAATATAAAGGCTGTAATATTCCATGTTAATCGAAAAAGGACATAAAGCTGAGAATAAAAGTAGTGGAAAAGCAGAAAAGTACAATAGTTGCGGAGTACTCTCTCCTTCATAATACTTTGCATAAGTCTTGTTTGTAGTGAGTCCGCTGCCTGTGCGGACCATGGTAATATCTTTTGGATTAAATATTTTTCGCTGCCTGTGTGAGTCCGCTGCTTGTTTGTAGTGTTCATTGGAAGTAATCAATTTGGTTCTTGCTTCCTTGAGCAACATTTGATACTACTCGACCAATACTTTAGTTGTCTTGTTTTTGCATTCAGGAAGAACTGCGATGTTAAGCAGATGATTGGGCATTTTTGTATTGACAATGCTCTATGGGCACCTTCCTTTCGAGTGATTAGGCATGGATTATAAGCAAATTATGCTTGATTGAGAGCTTTGTCCAATTGTGTCATGCGGTTCTGCATTAGGCATCTAAGCATATTATTGATTATAACTTTAGTTTGATTATCAGATAATGGGTGGTAAGCATAGCTTAGTTTGACTTTAGTTCACAACTAATTCCATAACTCCCACAAAAAATAATTAATAAATTTTACACCTCGATTTTGAATTAAGGCTATGATTTAATCCATGGAGGCGAACAATCTCGTGAAAGAATAAGCGGGCTATGTTAAGGGCATTAAAGATTTTTTTTTGCAAGAAAGGAAGTGCGTCAATTTAAAAAATCTGCCGACCACTACCATCATTGAATCAGCTCCCAACTTTGTCCTCGGTAGCCCCAATACTAAGTGAAGGATCAAGTTCTCCCATATTGAGTCAGAAATGGGTAGAAGTGTATACAACCAACTATTTTGGCTATTTCCTTTATATTCTTGGCAAATCGGGCACTGTTTCGCAAATCACCCCACATCTTTTCATACCCAATGCCAAAAAAATTGTGCTTGCTACGTGGGTCTTTTTCTAACTGAGTTGGGAGCAAATGTATATTCTCTAAGATTCATCATTTCGCTCTCGCAATATTTTTGCTTATGGATTGGCCAATACCTTGTTCACTATTTGTTGTTCAAAGCTTCATGGGCTTGTAATTTTTTATCATGTTTTATCCCTAGATTCAGTGTTCTAATGGCACCAGTGATAGATTTTTTGAAATAAAAAATCTTTCGCTGGTCGACAAAGCAACAACACAGCTTTGAAGCACTCAATAAGAGTTTAAGTTCAACACCTATCCTTGCATTGTCTGATTTTGAAAAAACTGCTTCAGGTAGACACTAAGTCACTAACATTTCAACAGTAAGTATAGGAGGTGTATTATCACAAGAAGACCATCCAATGGAGATTTTAAGCGAGAAATTTAGTACGACAAGACAAATGGATTGTTTATGATAGGATTTGTATGTTGTAGTTCAAGCTTTCGAACATTGGGAACATTACTTATTACATCAAGATTTTGTATGATGTGGAGACTACCAAGTGTTACAGTTCAATAAGAGCCAGAAAAACATAAGCAAGATGCATGCGAGATGGATTCTTTTCCTACAAAAATTCACCTTCATCTCACGCCACAAATCAGGCATACAAAATAAATTCACTGATGCACGCAATCACATTTCATGACACAACAACAGACCAAATTGATGGGCCTTGATTGCTTAATAGTACTTTACCAATCCGATAAAATTTTTGCTAAAATCTATATAATGCATAGAAGAAAAACCAGTTCTAAATTTTCAATTAGACATTCTTCTTGTTTAAAGGTAACATGTTGTGCATGACTGAATACTTGTGGTGACAAAAACTTATCAAGGAGATTCATAGTGGTTATGAACTCACATTTTGAAATGTTAAGATAGAGCTTGTGGGTTCAAAAAGTTCAAAAAAATTTCATTTAGCTGTTTAATTCGTTTGACAAATGAAGAACTTACATGAGGATATCTTTAAAATAAACAACACAACATTTTCCTAAGATGGTCTTGAGTACCTCGTTCATCAGCCACATTAATGTGGAGGGAGCGTTGCATAATCCAAATGCATTACCTTCCACTCATAGAGACCTTGTCAAGTTTTGGATGCAAGTATCCATTCGTCATTGAGTCTAATGCAAATTTGTTGGTAATAACTGTGCAAATTCAATTTTGAGAAGATTGTTGAACGTGGAATTGGGAAGCGGTATTTGATTGTAATTTTTCAATTGTCCTATTGCCAATGCACGTGTGTCAACTCTATCCTTTTTTTAGTATGAGCAAGGTGGAAAGAACACACAGACTTAGACTAGATTGAATAGGTTGCTTATTTAGTAATTCATCCACAAACTCTTGTAGTATACTATGTTCTGTTAGGGTCATTTTATAATGTGGAAGGTTGGGTAATGAAGCTTCTGTTATAAAATCAATTTGATGTTGTACACTAGGGAGCGATGATAAATGAGTCTGTAATTCAATAGGTCTGATGTCTTCAAACCACTTTAAAAGTTCTTAAATTGGTTTTAGTGTTTATGGGACAACACAGTTGACTTTTTCATTATAATGTCCCAGGCGAATAATGCAACCACTTTGCATCCTAAATGTAACAGTTCAGGTCCTGACACTATGCATAATGCGATTTTGCATTTAGTTGATTTAATGGTCAAGGAAAATTGGAGTAGAAGTAACCTGCTTCCTTTCCAATCAAATGAAGATGTGTTTTACCGATAATAAAAAAAAGCTCCAATATCAAACTATAATGGCTAGCCCAAAATGATGTGACATACATCCATGTCATGTATGTTGCACAACACCTCACATATATAATGTTTGCAGATAGAAGATATAACTCGATACATTTCATATCTACAATTTCTACTTTTTAACTCATCTGTTTTCATATGGATGGTTTTTTATTTGTAGTTTTAAGTTGTAAAGCTAGATTATTGATCGAGAAATGACATTTACAGTGCAACTATTATTTATATCACATACTTTTCCTTTGATTGTGCAATGAGTACAGAATATGGTGGTGTTGGGAATTAGTGTTGGCGAGGCGCTTTTAGAAGTTCTTGCAAAATGCACACAATGGTTTTCAGTTCATCAACCACAAAATCTTTTGTTTCTATCTCCTTCTCTTCGTCGATCGATGTCTGAATGCCTTCCAGTTTACCTTAGAGCATCTATAACTGTTGCCGATTTGGGTATTTGTTAGCTTTATAATTTGGTTAGAAGCACTGAAAACACTTAACATTGGAAGGTTTTTTTTGGTATGGGTTTTCCTTGGCTGGGTTATGATGTCCCAGAACCTATTTTGGAAGAATTATTTATTTATCTTTTAATAAACAATAACTAGAGCTATTTAATATCATCTATCAGTATTAAACAACAAAATAGATTCTATAATTCAAAACATTAATGTACACATCTGTATTCATTCCCAAAAATTATATATAATACTCATGATCTATATAGTTATCACATATATATCTTGTCATGAGTACAAAGAATAGATATAATAAAAAAAACATGAACCTTAAGGAATCCTGACTAGCCTCACACTTCTGATCCTCTGCCCTGACCTGAAATCCGACTTCACAGGGATTCGAACCAAGTATCCCTTTTTTTGGTGTTGAGCTCTTATCCACTGGCCCACAGATAATTAACGCATTGGTTTTTACTTAATTTCATGTCTTCATTATGTAGATATTTTTAAAGAATAATCAAAATGATGAATTTTAATATAAACATTTTGTATATGATATAAATTTACAATTAATAACTATATTCATAAATTCCATGTTACAAGAACCTAAAATTTGCATCACTAAAAAATCATACTATATTATATTATATAATATATAATATATATAATTATAATAATTTTTTATAAAATGAATTCCTAAATATTTAAAGTGAGATAAAATAATCATAGATTTGTGAGTAATAAAATTAATAGAACATAGAATATATACTTTAATTATTTATTAACTATAAATATTGATATTATTGATAGATCAAAATATTATTTTATTATAAACTATTAAATGAAAAGACAATAGAATCATCAAAAAAAGTTTGAGAGTATTTTGAAAATTATTAATTTGTGTCTGATTAATAAATTTTTTTGGCTTCGCCCCTGCCATCGGTGTAAACCTTGAAGATTTTTGGTTGGTTATTAGGCTTTGAACTTGGTTTAAATTTGAAGTCATACTTAATCTGTGTTATTGCCTTTATCTCTTCCATAAAATTTGAAGTCATACTTAAATGCATTGTCATGCAGGACTAATTTCTAGTTCATGTTCAAGTAGGAGCTAAGTTTTTATTGCTCTATTCTTTCCAGCTCGTCCTCTAAAAATTGTTTTTGTGTTTTCTTTATTGTTTGATTGAACTTTATTCTTACTTGAGTTCTTGCAGACAATACCAAAAAGGTTCGAAAGCCCAAGCTTTGGAAGCATCCACAATCGATAACCATGTCTGAAATTAAGAGAATGCGTGAGGAGTTCTGGGATACCGCACCTCACTACGGCGGCCAGAAAGGTAGCTAATCAAGTTTCCAACATTGTTGAGCATGCTTGTATCTCGTGCATGTAAGAAAATGTAATAGTTAGTGCTGCCTTTTTAGGTCTCTGTGATTTGAAATGTTGCTTACAATAAGATATGATGAGTATTTTCAGTTTACTTGTATGAGGCTAAAATTTTTTCAAAATATTATTGATGCATCAATGACAAGGTTTATAATTATCATCCACATATTACTTCCCTTCAATGCTACTTTCTGCATCGGTTTCTAGCATAAATGGGCATTGAAATCATTAGCTACATGCTTATGTAAGTATCTTACAAATCTGATTGCCTACAACCTTTTTTATTCTATTTCTGTGATCAACAATCTAGGCGTAAGTGTATCAAACCGTGATAGTGCAGTTAGGAGATCTTGCAATTAAGTAATTACTTTAATCTATATGCAATGTGTTTAGGATTTTGATATGCTGACATTTTATACTTTAGGTATGATGACTTTTATTATTGAGTTTTTAATTGTCGCACATGTTTTATAAATTAATGATAATGTTACTTTCTAAATGACTCTGCGTTATTTTGAGCTTTTAAATGAGAAAAGAATGATATTTGCTTAGGCAGTGTCTAGAAAATAAAAATCATAACTACTTGGTGTATGAACCTTTTTAAATGTTGGACTTCATTCAAATATGTAGCATGCTGCAGATTATCTATTATTTCTTAATTTATGTATTTGTCCAATACTTAAAATTTTGTATTGAATTTTAGTATGTCTTTTAGGAAAACTGGAAAATCAACTTATTTTTGTACTTAGTCGAGCCGTGATAATTTATGTTCATACTTTCTTTTTAGCTGTTCTATGAATTAGGAATGACACTTATATTTTGTTGTTCATTGAAAGTGAATAAAACATGACTACATAGCGCTTGAACTCATTTACTTATAAAGAACTTCAGTCAGAGTTTGATTATCCTATTGAATGTTTTTATTTATTGATGCAACACATGATAAATAGTTCCTTATGAAAGTGATGGAGAGATTGGAGATGTAGATCCTCTTCTTGGTCATCTTTTCCTCTTCAGATTTGCTTGATTTCACTTTAGATGTGAGAAAATTAAAGAGGGGAAAAGTTTGAGATAGGAGACCTAGAATTGCAGTCTTGGAAATCATGTCAGCAGGAAGAATTCCAAACAAAATTAACTAAGAGCCACATATTTGCCCAAGGTTAAGGTCCTGCACACCCAATATTGTCTAAACCAAGTTTATAAAGTCCCGTTTAAAGCTAATTTGCAAGTGAAGCGAGTTAATTCACCATCAAATGGAAGTCATCTAAGAGCATAATAAACTCGTTGCAGAGTTCAAGTTGGCAAACCTATTCAACTCATTTCCCTTTATGCTTGATAATTGCTTATTCAACCCATATATCACTAAAAGTTGTTAAGGTTAATAGCCTAACTTGCCAAATGAATGTCATACTCTCAATGCTACTCGCCCAAGTCTCAATCACTCAATGTTACTTGCCAACTTGGTCAACAGTAGCTTCACTTGAACTCCTTTATTTGTTTCCCATCATGAGTTCTCAATGTGATTAGAAAGCTGCAAGGTAGCTAAGTTTATACATTTGAAAATGAGTATTTATTAGTCGTGCTATATAATTTTACTTATGTTACTCAAATGTTGTATTTATTATAAAATTATGCTCAACCTAAATTTAAAAAAAGGATCAGAGGGCGAGCCTGATACATTCGTTCAGCCATATCAGTCTTTTACTTTTTGATAATCTAGTGAATTCTCGGATCTCTATGTTCTGATAGGGATGGAAGGTGGGCTACCCATAATAGCAACAATGGAACATGACACTAGGTAAATATATAATGTTATTAATTCCTAAAAATTATAACATAGAGGGATATATAAATAATATTCGAACTCACCCATGAATCATAATAGTAAGAAGTTACCAAGCCTCACCGTTCATTACAAACAAGTGACACCTTCCTTCGCTTCAACCCAACATGATATTTTTAATACAACTCTCCCAATATTTATAAATATTAATATACAGAAAGATTTAAAATCTTCATAATTTGATTGCATAATTATTTTTAACTTAATTAAATAAATCATTGCTTATAAAGTGCCAAAAACTTCATTTCTTGCATTGGAATTTTAATGGAAGGTCAAGAAAGATGGTAGGGCACGCCCATGTTTCTGTGTAAAATTAGGTCATGCTTGTATGGAAAGGTTCCATAATATTGTCTTTATCATGGCCAATTTCTTCCTTGTTTTCTCCATCTTTTATTGAAGATTCGGATGATAGATTATTTTTATTAAAAAACATTTCTTTTTATATTTGCATAATGAAATAAAAGTTCATATTCTTTCAAAATTTAAGTAATGATCATTGCTAATCAAATTCCTTGACGATGGTAACATAACATTTTAAAGTACAAAGCACAATGCAATTCACAAGGTCTTCTTATTGCTTCAATACACAAAGCAAAGCGAAGCAACACTTTTATTAAATAGAGTGATCATAATATATATATACACACACACTCTCACACACACATGATAAACATTTATTTAATCAAATTAAAATCTCATCAAGTAATAAATTTCAACAAATATAATAATTCATTTAGAAATAATTATAAAATATGAATTATTTAATAAATAACTTAAATTTGGATATAAATTTGAAAAGAAATGTGTGTACATGCCTGATTTGAGGATAAACTTTGAAATTGAAAATGCAAGTTTAAATTATAATAATTTCCAACAATTTCTATTATGCATAGGAATTAATAAAAGATAAAAAACTTAAAACTAGTTTAGTAGTTTAATGTAAAATTGACGAACTTCCAGAATGAATAAAAATATATTTAGTTTGTAGCAAAAGTTAAAGTTAAATGCGAGCTATAGAAATTTATAAAGCAAGCTAAAGGGAATTTATTAGCCTTTTTTCATCTTTTTCATTCACATTATCCTTCTCCTTAATGTAGAATTTCTTCATTTTGAAAATCCACTTTTGCTTCTCCTTCTTGTGAGTCAATCTCATACTCTCTTTCTTGAACAACAACAAAAGTGATTGCATGTCGTTATGCACCAGCCCTTATTATGAATAAATCTCCTCTTGTTTTTGACCTATTAAATCCTATAGATAACTTTCAATTAATTTTTCCTGATGCCTTTTCAATGTGTTTCTAAGCTAGATATTCATCACCAAACTTTCCTCAAAGCTTCCTATATTTCCTAAGTTAACCACTCATAACTTTTATTAATATAATACAAATTAATTAGATTAATAGCTTTTTTAAATTGATTTTTTTTTTCGAAATTTGATTATGCTTGATAAACACTAAGTCATTTAAGTTTAAAATTATATAAAAGTATAATTAATAATTATACATAGAGATTTATTATCTCTATTATGGATGACAAACTCAGTTGCAAATAAGCTACCAACATAGTAATAAATAGAGAGTTATTGAACTATGATCAGTCTCTCATATTGGTTTCCCACTAATCTACAAAAAAATGCATATAAACCTTCAATTAATTTTCCATCTACTTGTATTTTAGATTTAATCTTGTAAAAATATTTTGAATGCAGATAGTAATCAGCTTGATATAATGTTTTCCTGAGTTGACACCTCTATCTTTTAGCAATGATACCAATAATTTTCTTGTGTTTTTTTGCATTGCTTCCAAATGCATCACTAGCTGCGTCTTCTCTGTGTTTATTTTATCATAAATATAACACATAGTTGACCTCTTTGTCACTATCTACTTACCTCATCATCTTCATTAATGGGCTTGTAATCTTCAAAGCAATAAGTCACACCATTCTAAATGTAGTCCTGAGATTAGTCTTCATAGCTTTCTTTCTTTTATAGACCACTAAATTTAAACTTGTTTCAATCTTCAAAAGCAAACGTACGTCTTCAAATTTCTTTTTTGCTTATGCATGCTTGCAAGAGTGAGAAAAGAAGTAGCAAAATAAGTGATGCCCAACCTCATCAATTCTACAACACTTGTATATTTTCTCATCATATTAAAAACAGTATTATAGTGAGCTAAAGGCTTGATGTTGTTGTTGTTGTATTAAAAACAATATTATGATTACATACAAAGTTAGTTAACTCTAAGGCTTTCTTGATATTATTTTTCACTTGATTAGACTTTCCAATATCTTTAAACATCAAATTGATGCAATCGGTTGCACATGGTGTCCAATACATATACATACTCTTATCCATAAGCATTTGACATACAAGAACATAAGTTATGTTCATAGTTCACAGTGTGATAAAAAAAATAAAATATATATACATAAAGTATTTTAAAGTATTAAAGGAATATAGCTAGAGTGGTTATCCAGAACCACTTAGATCACATTCTCTTCTTCAGTCTTTTCAATTTGCATATCAAGGAGCTTGAAGTGTTTCAATGCATCTCTAGCTACATTCTTCACTCTGTTCATTTCATCATAAATAATTAAATACAATACATGACTGACCTTTTTCCACAATCTACTTACCTCATCATCTTCATTTTGGCTTCTAATCTTCAAAACATAAGTCACACCATTCTAAAATGTAGTCCTAAGACTGGTCTTCATAGCTTTCATTCTTTTATAGCCAACACTAAATTTAGACTTGTTTCAATGTTCAAAGGCAAACGTGCGTCTTAAAATTTCTATTTTTCTTATGTGTGCTTGCAAAAGTGAGAAAAGAAGTAGCAAAATAAGTGATGCCTGACCCACCATTTCTATAACAGTTGTATATTTTCTCATTATATTAAAAACAGTATTATGATTACATATAAAGTTAGCTAACTCCAAGGTTTTCTTGATATTATTTTTCACTTGATTAGACTTTCCGATATCTTCAAACATCAAATTTATGCAATGGGCTGCACATGGTGTCCAATACATATTCATACTCTAATCCATAAGTATTTCACATACAAAAACTTAAGATGCTTTCATAATTCACAATGTGATAAAAAAACTAAATATATATAAATAAAATATTTTAAAGTATTAGCTTGCAAGAATATAGCTAGAGTGGTTATCCGGAACCACTTAGATCATATTCTCTTCTTTGGTCTTTTTCATTTGTATATCAAGGAACTTGAAGAGTTTAACGCGGTCTTTAAATATTCAGATGCATCTATTTGCTCCAAGAATATTGTGTGTAATGGTGAATTAACCAAAAAATTTGTTTTTGTTTGCTCTTTACAATTAGCCTTTCTATCTAACATAAGTATGCAACTCGTCTTATTTTTTTTGTTCTTCTCCACATCCTTCATAGTTGCCCACTACTTCTCTTTCAATTAGAGGGATTCTCAACTTCTAATAAGACTGAATATCTAAGACTTGGTTCATATTGTGCTATAGCCTTTACTGTGTGATCAATACTCTCTAACTAGAACCACCTTGCTATGTATTATATGGTTCTATCTCTTATTTCCTTATATAATTTCTCTTTGATTCTTTATTGTTTTGCAGCATCTTTTTCCTGTTCTTGATATGAAAAATGATCCCTATGTCTTTTATCTTCGGGTGCTTTAACCTAATGCTTGATGAATTAATACTTTTCATTCCAAAATTTGATTTAAATAGCCTCTTTCCACCATGCAATAACAGTTGAATATCTGATTCTTTGGTAGTCTCTATCACCCTCTCATTATGTTACATACATAACCCGTAAACTTTGTTTCAAATTTTTTTTTTCTTTCTTGATGAGCAACCAGCTCTGCTCTTACATTTGAAGGCACCTTCTTTCATATAGTCACATTACTACTTTTTTATGCTCCTTGAGGACCGATAGGACGTTCTATGGCTTTTGATATACGTCTCTTTTTACCATTTTAAATACATATATGACACAACATTTGACTCGAATTTTAGCTTCATATACTTCCAGGTAAGATATTTCTCCTATATTTGAATTAATCATTTCTAAATTTCATCACATATATTCCATAGATCCTAATTAATTTCTTTGTATGTAATTATAAAAATATTCGTCATGCATAAAAGTGATCTAAATAAATTAATTTCTTTGTATGTAAATCATCTCATAAGTAGAAATTAATTTATCATCTTATTATATTAATTTGTGTAAAGGCATCACTCTAATAAGTTGAAATTAATAGGAAAGAATATTTCATTAACTAAAAAATAACTCTTATAATATCTTAAAAAATGATACTCACCTATTTAGGTCTAGACTGTCAAGCTGCTATAAGACCAGAGGGTCGAGCCATTGCAGGTTGAGATAGTTGAGACTTTGGAGGTTGAGGGCTACCGCAGGCAGGGGCGGAACCCTTTTCATGTGTGTGTGGGGGGGGGGGGGGGGCAATTGTCCCCCCTAAAAAAAATAATATACTTAGAGTGAGGACTATTTTGTAAATCCCCCCCTAAAATAATTATTTTGCCCTAATCAAACCACTCGCTCTCTCGCAATTTATCCCGCATAGCCGTTCCGTTTCTCTTCTCTGGCGTGCGAGAGATCGCCTTCGACGCCGACGGCTCTACCTTCCACCTTCGTCAACTCTTCTTCTGCTGATTATCCCGCAGGACCGCAGGCGTTAGGACACGCACAACTAGCCAGCCAGGTATTCCACATTTCCACTAACATCTGATTTCTTATTTTTATGCTTCTTCTTGTCTCCTTTCGGGAATGCATTTTTCTTGCCGTGGTTTAGTTGGAGGAATTATTATTCCCTTTTTCCATTGACAAATGTTCTTGCCTGAGTGTAATGAAGCTCTCAGGTGGTAGGATGACCCAACAACCAAAGCTGAAATGTGATTGCTGTTTACGTTCAGGAATTGTTGGTGGCAAACATGATTCCTAGAAAAATTGCATAAACAACAAAAAATATCTTAATAGAAATCAGAGCACTGTTTGATAAAAGGAAATGCTTTACCTTTACAAAGAGCGGGTTTGTAAATTTAACAAATATTCATATTAAAAATCAAAAGTTTTGCTCAATTTCCACCTCTAACCTAGATATTAAAACAGCCCAAAGCAGGTCATGTAAACCGGAAAGGTATCTTTTGCCTTTCAAGAGAATAAAATTCAGCAAACTAAGTTCACATTGTTGATTAAGTACTTGCCTCAAACTGTATGACAGGGCAAGTCGCTAAAACTGTGGGAAATGGTGGGGTCACCTGCATAGATAAATAATTGTTAAAAAGTGCAGCTCAATATTCGCAATTCTTGGGAAAATTTAAAAGAAAAATATCCATTTTAAGAATTAACACAAAATATACATTCTAGCGTAAAAGATGACAACGCTAATGAAAATCAGCTGGATATGGATATGCTAATGAAAATCAGCTGGATAGTTCTCACGTAAAAGCAGACAAACTGAGAATAATACTTATGCACTATCTAGCTTTAGAATTTTATTATTAGCATTATGAACTCTACAGAGGTGGTTCAACTTAGTATGGATATTTGTGTAGAAATTATTACTTGTGTTCAAACACAAGGTGGTTTCACCAATTATTTTCCTATTTCAGTTGGATTACATCAAGAATCATATCTAAGCCCATATCTTTTTGCTTTTGTCATGAATTTTATTAAACTGCTGAGTAATTCAGAGAGAAAAAACAGTTCTTGCCAAATTCTAGTTAAATTCTTGTGATTTTTACTTATGATTTTTCTTATTCCTAGATATCCCACTATTTTATGTACCCATACTTGTCTAGGGAGCTTTTATTTGTGGATTAATTATGTTTGGCATTATAGAATTGAGTACATGATGCAACTCCATATTTTCTACTGGTTGAACTTAGTATAGCTAATGAGTTAGACCTTTATTTGGTTCTTAGGAGAACTACAGACTATGTACAAATTCAGAGATTTATAAATACATTGAGTTCAGATTATTTTTCTAGGATTACTTTATTACTGCAAGGTTTTAACTAAACCAATTGAATTCCAATTAAATACATTGAGTTCAGATTCAGTTAAACAACTGCTGCGTTGTAGAGTTTGCAAGATTGTGCTCTAAATTATATAAGGATTTCTAAATTATGTAAAGATTTCTTTGACTATTCTCAAAGACTAACTCTCTTTGATGTACATAACTAACTATTAATATGAGAACACCTATTTTTTCTTAGGATATATTAAATGTAACATTATTTAAAGAGGAAAGAACGTTTGGATACTGATTTTAATAATCTCCCAGCTGATCCTAAAAATTTGCCCTTCAATTTGGTGTTATGATGTAAATGAAAGAGATAAAATTCCGAAAGCATATATGTTGAAGGGACCCCATCAACCGAAAAGTCATCAATTCCCTCAAACGGTATTTGGCAATATTGCACGCAGATTTAATCCAAAATGGTTTGTGGAATATCCTGATATGTTAGAATACAATGTGCTAAAAGATGATGCTTTTTGTTTGTATTGCTACTTGTTCAAACCTCAAGATAAAACTATTACATGACACGGTGGGGGGAGACTCATTTATTGGAGAAGGGTTCAAAAGTAGGAAGAAGAAGAAAAAACTGTTAAGTCACGTTTGGAGATCATAATAGTGCATATAATAAGGCAAGACACAAATGTGAAGATCTGATGAAGACTCAAGAAAAAAGTCTTCCTGTTCTATATTTGAGCAAAGATGAGAGAAATAAAAAAGATTATAGGGTTATGTTGACTAGTGTATTAGATTGTGTTTGATTTCTGTTACGCCAAGGTTTATAATTTCGTGGGCATGATGAGTAATCCAGATCAGAGAATCGAGGTAATTATTTGGAGTTATTTCATTTCCTTTGTAATCATAATGATGAAATTAAGAAAGTTCATCTGCATATTGAAGCTTAAATTTGAAGTAAACTTCACCAAAGGTACAAAAAGAAATTTGTTCTATTGCAGCTGCAGAAACTTTGATATCAATCATAAAAGATATTGGTGACTCCTACTATGCCATTATATTTGATGAATCTCGCGATATTTCTACAAAAGAACAACTAGCTGTTGTAGTGAGATATGTGGATAATTTAAGGCAAGTAGTTGAAAGGTTTATAGGCATTAAACATGTCGTATCAACTAATGCAGTTGCCTTAAAATCAGCCATTGAAGATATAATTGCAAAACACTCATTGAGCATACATAGGATTAGAGGTCAAGGATATGACGGAGCATCTACTATGCGTGGGGAGTTTCATGGTTTGAAGGTCTTAATACTTAATGATAATTCACATGCATTCTATGTTCATTGTTTTGTTCATCAGCTTCAACTGTGCTTAGTGGTTGTGGCTAAAAATCATTAGCATGCGAAACATCTTTTTTAGATCACTTCAAGAAATTGTCAATACTGTTTGAGCTTCATGCAAGAGGAGTGATGCTCTAAGAGTCATTCAACATGATAAAATATTATTTTATTTGTCTAAAGGGGAGTTAAGTAGTGGTCGAGGATTAAAATAAGAGACGAGCTTACAACGAGCTGGTGACACCCATTGGTGCTCGCATTTTCATACATTAATTAACTTGAAGAAAATGTATGCTTCAGTAATTGAAGTTCTTGAAATTATGAAAAAAGATGGGGTGTATGATCAACAAGCTATTGAAGCTGGTGTTCTGATGAATGCTATGGATACTTTTGATTTTATCCTTGCTATGCACTTAATGATTGATATTTTAGGTGTCACAAATGAATTATCATAAGCCTTGCAGAGAAAAGATCAGGATATAGTGAATGCAATGAAGTTGGTGCAAATCTCTAAACAACAATTACAGATGATGAGGGATAATGGATGAGATTCCTTATTGGAAGAAGTATCACATTTTTGTAATGTTTTTAAAGTTATTGTTCCAGTTATGAGTTCTACATTCAAAGCTCGTCGACGATTAAAATGCAGAAATGATGACGTAACAAATTTACAATATTATCATGTGGAATTATTTTACACTATTATTGATATGCAACTTCAAGAGTTAAATAATATATTCTTCAGAGCTAGTACTGAATTGCTTCTTTGTATATAATGTCTAAATTCAAGTAACTCATTCGCTTATAATAAAGAGAAATTAATTCGGCTTACATAATTATATTCAGCCGATTTTTCTATAGTTGAACTGGTGGCTCTAGAGCATCTGGTATCCACTTACATTCTTGACATGCGTACAAGCGAGGAGTTCTCATCTTTGGATAATATTGCTGATCTGGCAAAATAATTTGTTAAGGTTAAAAAGATACCGTGTATCCCTTAGTTCACCGGCTTATTGTTTTAGCATTAACTTTGTCCGTTGCCAGCGCTACAGTGGAAAGAACATTTTCTGTAATGAAAATTGTGAAACATAGATTACGCAGTAAAATGGGTGATGATTGACTCAACAACTGTCTTGTGTCATATATTGAGAAAGCAGTATTTGATTTAGTTCCAAATGAAAATGTAATGCAACATTATCAAAAAATGCAAAGCTTGTAATTTTCATTGCAATTTAATAACTTGTTTGAATTTTGTTTTATATATATATATATATATATAAATTTTTTTTTTTAATTTGCCCCCCCTAAGAACTAAGGCTGGTTCAGCCCCTAATTGCAGGTCAAGGAAGAAAGTTAGCTGAAATGCATTTTATGTGGAAAGTGATAAGGTGCAGAGTTTAGGAAAGTTCAAATTCCTCATTGTGATTTATTTTTATGGACAAAAATGATTTTACTGAATATATTGCTTACTTTGAGTCAACAAATTCACTATTAAATAGATGCATATGAATTCAAAAAATAATTTATTACTCAATTTTTTTATTACTCAAAACCTTGAAAATATTTAGAAATTACAACAGCAAATTCCTAAGAAATTTTATTGTGCTATTTAGCAGATGTTAAAAGTAAAAGATTTTGAGTTTGATGTAGCACAATCCTAATACACCGCCAGGCAGGGGGAATAGCTAGTAAGGGGGAGTTATTTAGAAAGTCTAATCAAGGAGAAGCTATTTAGGAAAGTTCCTAATTAAGGAAAAAATATTTAGGAAGGTTCCTAATCAAAGGGGAGTTGTTTAGGAAGGTTTATTAAATCTTGTTTAATTGTGTAGGAAAAATTCTTAAATCATGTTTAATTGTTTAGGAATATTTCATAAATCATGTTTAATTTTTTATGAAAGTCTTCTAAATCATGTTTAATTGTTTAGAAAGATTGTATTTGTGTTATTATGGCTGGGGCTATTTAAGGGGAAGTTTTGATTAGGGTTAGGTATCATGATATTGCTGAGTTTATTTTCCTAGTGTTTGTTGTGAGTTCCTATTGGCGTCTGGGATTTGTGGGAGAGCTGGTCATTCTTGAAAACAGATGCAAAAGAATTCTCTAGAGAACATGAACTATGATTGATTTCTAGTTCATGTTCATTCGTAGTCTGGAAAATAAACATAGTTAGCCCTTTTGTTCCTGACTTTTGTTCTAGCAAGTGGTCTGAGAAAAATTATTTTAATGATGATCAAATACTTCAAAAAATTGATTAAAACAAAGGCTCTAGAAAAACAAAACACCCCTAAAGTTGTTGGCCACTTTATCTTTGACAATATTATTTATAATTAATGCTTACCAGTGATGATAATTATAGATATTGATCCTCAATTTCTCAACATAATAATAATAAAAAAATTTCAAAGACAAGGTATCAAAATAAATTCACTTTAGTGCATCATCCAAAAACTAATGGGTAAGTGGATGTGGCAAATAAGTTGATTCTAAATCTTATGCAAAAGAGAGTTGAAAGTGCAAGAAGCAAATGGGATGAAATTCTTCTCCTTTCTTGCTTCCTCTTCATCAAAGAGTTAAACGACTTAAGGGTCATCAGGGAATTCAAAAGGAGTCAGCCCAACTATATATATATATATCCAAAGTTCAAAAAAGCTTCAGTAAAGAAACTGTATTCGATGACTTACCTTTGAGAACGCTCTTAATTATTTCAAGAGAAATGTAAATTTTTACATAGAAGTATTTTAGCTTCCAGTCTTTATTTTTTTGTTCTCACGTTTGACCATACTCATATGGTTAGAAGGAAAAAACTGAACCTTTTCTAATATCACAATCAAAATATTCTTTGACATTGATGGGAAAATGTAGTTGAAGAAATTGATGCTCCAAGGAATTTTTTGTTTCTGTGAGAAGACTACAAAGGAAATTATGCTAGCAAATAATTTCAACATTTTCTGTGGAGGAACAACACTGTCATAATATCAATGATCTCTTGATAAAAGGAAAGTTAGAGGTTGAGTGGAATTGATCATTCTAATCGTCATTAGAAAATGAAGTTGGATACTCATCAACATTGAGAGCCTTGACTATACAACTTGAATCCTTTGATCCATATGGATGTTTAGTAATCCTGATAATGGTAAAATTTAAAGGAAGCTTAAGTTAATTCAAAGCTAGTAAATGCTTCACGACTCTATTGAAAGCGGTGAACATCACAAATCAGGTCGTCAAATAAAAAACAAAAAGTTGTCAAATAGAAAAATAGCATGGAATCTCAACAAAAGAAGAGAGTAAGTGTTCAAGACAAAAATGAATGGACGAAGCATATTTGCAGTAAAAATTGGGAACCTTAGAGAGGTGATCAAATCTACACTCATTTCATCATTTCAAATGCCAAATTAGATTTTCAAAATTTTTTTAAAATTCTCATAATTACATGAAAGTTCAAATGACATTGAAGTAAGATCTATTCAAAACTCTTATTACATTTGATTAAAAAAATATATAAAATAGTTATTTTATAAACAACTCATGATTCATTTAATAAGAAAAAAATGAAATTACATAAAAAATTTTTATTCAAACTAACACATGATTTCTTGCTAGACGTTGAAAAAACTTAACAGATGGTTTGAAGAAACCCACTGCCTTCCTAACATTGCCTCCAATTTTACCAAAAGCAAGGAAGAAATAAAAAGCATGATTAAGTGTAATTTTGAATCCACTGTTTATTAACTAATGAAGAACTAATTTGTCTCTAGCATAGAATTGACTAGATCTTGAAAACTCAATAAACTTACGAGTAGAGATGACTTCGATCTTTAAACCTTGAAATTCTAGGCACAAGTTAGCGGTGACTTCATCTTGCATTGTAGGATTAGGGCTGAAAGCGAGCAAAACGTTCCACGAGCTACTCGTTGCTCGGTTCGATTAAAGCTTGTTTGTGATCGTTTAATTCACTAAACAAACAAACTTGAACAATATTTTAAATACTCGATCCTTAAATAAACAAGTTTGGACACTAATGTGCCCGGCTCATTTATGTTCATAAACACCAACATCCTTTAAAGCTCATGAACAAGCTCGTTATTAAGCTCAATGAGAAGCTCGATAAAAGCTTAATTCGTGTTCGATTTAGAACTCGTGAATAGGCTTGATAAAAACTCAATTAATATTTGATTATAAAATTGATAGATATACATGATATAAATATTTTATATTTATTATAACATAATGTTATAATTATCATTAAATAATAAATTTAAAGTAATTAAACATTATTCGTGAACAAGCTCATTTGGTAGCTCGAAAAAATTAGCTATATATGTTCATAAACTTGCTCATTTGATAGCTCAAGAATACTCGTTAGATATATTCATGAACGTGCTTGTTTGATTGATTAAAAAAATTTGCTAAATATGTTCACAAACATGTTTTATGTAATTGTTTTTTAGGAGGCTCGATAGAGCTCGTTTATTAAGTTAAGGAACATCTAGAAGTAGAGCTCGTTTATAGCTTGTTAATGCTTGTTTGTTTAAAGCTTGATAAGCACTAAACGAACTAAACATGAACCAAACATGAACCAAACACGAACACTCATTAATTTAAATGAACTAAATATGAACACAAATAATAAAGCTCGAATCAAACATGAACCAAACTTGAACAAGCTGATAATAAATGAACTCAAACATGAAAAATCACATACTCGGCTCGGCTCGGTTCATTTGCAACCCTATGTAGGATGGCGATTGAGAAGTGCTTTAAGCTTATCATCCAAAGGAGTAAGCCGACTTCTCTTAAAACTAAAGGTGCAGTGGGATGATCCAAAAAGTCGGCTATATTTGAGTCAGCATTAGCGTATTTGTAGAAGACTTCAAATAACAAACCTCAATAATAATCATAGCTAAATTATGTGCTGAAAGGCTATGTTTTAAAGAAGCCTTATACTTCTTTTGGCCTTAAACAACAATTTCAGTGGATTCAATAGCCAAGACAACTTTGCTAGCGTTTTCCTCAATTTTAGGGCTCTCTTGTGCAAAATTTTTATTACCGGCTTCCATGGTGAAATTCAAGTTCTCTTCTCCTGCACTAGTTTGAATCTTTTCAAAAGAACCTCTCGTAGAAGGGGTATCAAGAATCGAAGGACTTTTAGATTTAGCCTATTAAGTGGTTTTGGGAACGAGTAAATTCTCGTTAGCACTCTTCCTAAAGTTGTGTCTATAGATGTTGTAATTTATTCATCTAAGAAGGATTTTGACAAAAAAGAGGTAATTGTTCACTCCTCGGGCACCTTCACTTTATGTTTGACCTCTTTTGGAAGCTTGGTTATTGTAAATATTATAACAATATTGTTATATTTAATTAAAAAAGTATTGTCCTACTCACCTATATTTATAATGACTGGTGGATTCTTTTCCACAACTTCTTTTGTCGACACTAATTGTTTATCTGCATTTTCATGAGGGAGAGGACTCGCTGATGTCACATGATTATTCGGAACCTTAGGATCAATAACCAACTTACTCTTCTTGCTGGGTTCCAACTTTACCTTCTTTGGAGGTGACTTGGATCAAACAACATGTCCATATATGATATCTTCTATCAAAACCTTACCTTCTTGCACTTCTTTAATGTAAAAGAGACATGATCATGATATAGATGGTGGCTAAGGCTGAAGCTTACAAAACATTTCATCTAGGCGAAAGAACAGAGTAAGTCAGAGCAGACCTAAGATGATGAATGACAAAGATATTTGACATATTTCCCTTTGTACTTGACCATTGTTTATTTGGCCTAGAGATTACTATAAGTCATTATGGTTTCTCACCCAACTGATAAAATGAACTCACCCAAGTCTCAAAGACACTCTTCATTTTGAAGTGAAGTTGACAACAGCTTCGCTTGAGCTCATGCTTTATTTCTAAGCTATTATTAGTTCTTTATGTGATTAGAAAGCTAGTAGTTAGTTAGTTAAGTTTATTCATTTTATATTAAACAATTGTTAAACCTTGCTATGTAATTTACTTGTATTGCTTAAATGTAGCCTTTCATTTAACTTTGTGCCTCAACCCAAATTAATAAATAGGGGGTTAGTAGTGGGTTTGACATATTTGATTAATCATATCAGCCTTTTTTTTTGACAATCTAGTGAATCCCAGAGCTTTTATCGATAAGATCCTTCTCTCATCTCTTCTTTATTTTTTATCCATTCTTATTAGTGAGGTACTAATGTCACCTATAGATCAATTTGAATCCAACATGGCCTATTAATGATCGATCTTCTTATCTTGTAATTTATCTCTGTTAGTGCTCGAAAAGCCCACTAAGACCTGTTCTGTTATACATTCGGATTTGGCTTCTCGTAATTTGGCTTAAATGTTTCTTGTTCATCCTATTGTTGTAGTTCTAAGCATCAGCCTTCAGAGAAACATTTAAGCAATCTATGCTTGTGCCTTAGATGTTGAAGCGTTGTGCCCTATCGTATGGTCTTGATCATTTCTCTTCTGGCACAGGCGCTTGAATATGAAAAATTTAGTTGAGGAATTCAGTTTTATTATCAGCATTTTTTTGCCTTCTCAGTACTGTGAACAATAATCTAATGATTTAGAAGTGTTCCTAAAAAGTTTTGTAAGTAGGTATATAGCGATTGGATATTCTTTAGTTAAATTTTGAGATGAGCGTACAAATGTAATGATCACTTGTTTCCAGTTAAGGGTGTAAGTGAGCCGAGCCAGCTCATGAGCTAGCTCAAGCTTGACTCATTAACGAGATCTTGAGCCTAGCTTATCGAGCCACGAGCTCGAGCTTGAGCTCAAACTCAAGTTCGTTTATTAAACGAGCTAGAGTTCGAGATTGATGAGCCTCGGCTTGTGAGCATACGTGCCAGTTCGAATTATTATTACAACAACAATAATAACAAGCCTTTACCCCACTATGTGAGGTCGGTTACATGAATCATTTTTCACCATTGTGTCATATTAAGAGTCAAATTCTCATCTAAATCTAATAAAGAAATGTCATTTTTAATATTTTATAACCAAGTCTTTTTAGATCTACCTCGAACTTTCTTAACATAAATTAAATATAATACATCTACTTTCCTAACCTGGTCATCGGAAGGCCTCTGTTTTATGTGACCAAACCATCTAAGGCAACTCTATCTAATCTTATCTTCTATTGGAGCTACTCCAACCTTTTCACATATATGCTCATTTTGTATCCTATCTCTGAGAGTAAATCCACTCTTCCACCTGAGCATTCTCATCTTTGCAATACATAACTTAATATTATGCTTTTCTTTTAATGGCCAACATTCTACACCATAAAGTATTGTAGGTCTCACTACCATCTTATAGAATTTTCCCTGAAGTTTGAGAGGGACTTTTCTATCACACAACAAGCCCATTGTATTCCTCCATTTTAACAATCCAACCTGAATTCTGCTAACAATATCCCCATCTATTTCACCATCACTCTGAACAATAGACCCAACATATATAAAGCTTGTACTTTTATTAATGACTTGATCACCCAAAGTTATAATCCCCCACTAGATCTATTTTACTAAAATTACACTCCATATATTCAGTTTTAGATCTACTCAAACGAAAGCCTCTAGACTCTAAGGTTGACCTCAATAATTCAAGTTTACCTTCAACCCACTTCCTATTCTTATCAACATGAAGAATATCATTAGCAAAAAGCATACACCAGAGTACAACCTCTTGCAAATGTCTAGTGAGAATGTCCATGACTAAAGCAAAAAGATAATTTTGTTTTATTTATTAAATTTGAATATTTACAAAAATTAATAATAAATGCTAAGCATTGCAACATTTTTTTTTAAATCCTGCCTATAATTTTAAAAATCTCGCCTGCGGTTTTAAAAATTCTGCTTCTTCGTGATTCAAAGCAGACCGAGCGCATGTAAGCCTATTAAACTGCAAGTGTGTAAAGTTCTTCGACCTTATAAACGTGTAAGCAGAGCAAAAGGCGGGACCGCAGAGTGGAACTAGTTTGCGGAAGGCGGCGAAAGATCACGAACGACCTCGGAGCGGTTCGCTATTCGCAGAAGACGAACCAGACTGCCTGAGGCTTGTGAGCGACTCGAGCTTGTTTATAGTGGGAGGAGCCGAGTTCGAGCTAGTAGAATTGGTGACAATTGGTTCTATGACTGTTTAGTACTATATATTGAGAAAGAAGTATTTGACTTAATTTTTCATAAAACAGTAATGTAATATTATAAAAAAAATGTAAAATAGATTAAAAAGTTGTAATTATTATTCAATTCATGGACCATAATTACATTCAAGTATTTATTATGAATTATATATTATATATTTTTATTTTTTTATATTTATTTATTAATAAATAAGTTTGCCCACTTTCAAAGAAGAGGCCACTTCCTCTTATGAGTGGCTTTACTCTTATAGACAATGTGAAATGAGTATATACTGGAAAAGGTTGGAGTAGCTCCAATGGCCAATAAAATTAGAGAGTCACCTTAGATAATTTTGTAACATAAAATGCCGGCCTTCCGATGACGTGATTAGGAGAGTAGTTGTATTATATCTAATTTATGTTAAGAAAGGTAAAGGTAAACTTAAAAATACTTGGTTCTAAAGTATTAGAAATGACTCTTCTTAATTAGACTTAAATGAGAATTTGACTCTTGATAGACACAATAGAGAAAAATGATTTATATAGTCGACCCCGCATAGTAGGATAAGGGCTTGATGTTGTTGTTGCTGTTGGTACTACATAGTTGCTTTTTATAATTACATAATTTGATTTTGGAAGTACGGAAGTTTTACCCAAGACTTCTTGCTCCCATCTATGGGGGCAGAAACAGATCTGAAGTTTCTAAGTAATAACAGATAATCTGTGCTAAACTAATCCATTTTCTTACCTTTTACTATCACAGAGATTTGGGATGCTCTCCGTGCCGCTGCAGAATCTGATGTCAACCTAGCACAAACCATTGTGGATAGTGCGGGTATCATCCTTGCGAATACCGACATGACCACCTGCTATGATGAAAGGGGTAAGAAGGTTTCTATCTACTCTGATGAAATTTCTGCCACTAATGTTAATTAACAGAAAACTTCATTACAGGAGCAAAGTATGAATTGCCAAAGTATGTTTTGAGCGAGCCTACCAATTTGATTCGTGACAGTTAACTTTGTAGGGACAAGACTTTGAATGGAATGAGATAAATGTATATCTTGTACATTACTCTGTATTCCATTTATCTGTTTGCCGCTCTATTTTTGATAATTCCCAATAACTTGAATATTTAACTCCTATTGGAAAATAACTGTCTTCCCGTGTGGATTATGCTTGCCCAGAATATTCTGCTCGTCTCATTCAGGCAATTCATGTTCACATAGTGCTGTTCTTTAGGTGCCTCAGATTACTTTTTTGACCATTTGTTTTAATGTTGTATCTACTGTCCGAGCTGTAGTTGAAACATCGATCCATTAATTACCAATGTCTGCTCACAGAACAGAAGTTTGTATAGTTGAAGTTTATTTATTGGAAATTAGAGTAGGTGGCTTTTATAGTTTTAT
This sequence comes from Dendrobium catenatum, assembly GCF_001605985.2. Taxonomy (NCBI): domain Eukaryota; kingdom Viridiplantae; phylum Streptophyta; class Magnoliopsida; order Asparagales; family Orchidaceae; genus Dendrobium; species Dendrobium catenatum. The sequence continues at coordinate 392,339 of NW_021318756.1, forward strand.
TCTTTTGGTTGTCAATAGGATCTCTCGAGTGTCATTGTTATTATTTGTTGGGAAGATCAATTTCAGTTAGTAAGTTTAGTGATGATGATGATGCGATTGGATGAATAAGAGAATGTTTACATCTATCTCTCATCTATAATGGCAGAGTGGAGGCGTGGGGCAGTTGCTTCAAAAGTTTAGATGAAGAGAAGAGAGCTAATTTAAGTGCTTTTCAACTAAAAATGTGTCATTTCTCATAAAAATCTGTCTAGTGATTTTTTAGGCCACTAAAATAAGTGCATCTCAAATGATTTTTTTTTCTTGTTAGATTTGTTGATTACTTATAGGTTGTTAAACCTAAGTTATTGTCCCAAGGTTAATCAAGAGGTGGATTAATTGGTTATTTAAAAATTTTCTTAGATTTTTAATTAGAAAATCGTTTTAAATCTTGTAGCAAGTTTTTTTTAAGTTTCAAAATAAACTTTTCAACCACAGTAAATAATTTGCAGTAAATAAATGCAAAAATTTAAAAGACAGATTTATAGTAGTTCGACAAAACATGACTTACATCCACTCCCTGAAGATTCTCTTCAGGTATTGCACTATTATCAAAGTGACTCTTCTTTTGCCCCCACATCAAGGCGGAGAAACCTCTACAAAAGCTCTTTTTCACCAATCCTCGGTGCAGCAGAGAACCATCATTCTTTCACACCCTCTAAGTGTCGACAAAGTACCGTCGTCTGTTCACACTCTCCAAGTATTGGTAGAGTACTGTCGTCCTTTTACACTCTCCAAGTGTTTATAGAGTATCATCCTCATTTCACACCCTCCAAGTGTCGGCAAAGTACCAGATCTTCTTCAAAAATCTTCTTACGAGCAACTAGAAAGAAGAAAAGAAGAGTAATCACCAAAAACACAAAGAGATCCTTACATTTGAGTAACCTTGTGAACCCTTTACACTCCACTTGCAAGAAATTTCTCTCAAACACTCTCCCACACTCTCTTTTTCACTTGCTCTTGAAAATTCACGAAGACAAGACTTTTTCACGTCAGTTTTAGAGGACTTTATATATCAAAGATATGAAAAATCATCCAGAAAATTAAAAATTTTCATTTTGAGTATAGACGAACATATAGTACGTATAGACGAACATATAGTACGTTCGTACGTTTTTATGTACGAACAGTTCAAAAACTGTTGCGTACGAACCTTATATGAATCAGTACGAAACAAAATCGTACACGATGATCATCCAGTATGAGTTCGTTCTGTACTAACAGTTAGAAAAATTTTCACCTCCGTCGGGACGAAGAGGGACCCCACAATTTCGTACCCTAGATGGCGTACATACGATGACGACATCGTACGGTACAATCATTTATGAAAATTTTTAAGTTCGTCTGGATGAAAAAGGATCCGTCCAATTCATACACTGGACGACATATGTACGATGACTACATCGTACGGTACAAACCGTTCATAAAATTTTCACATTCATCTGGACAAAGAGGGACCCGTCCAATTCGTATGCTAGATGGCGTACGTATGATGACGATGTCGTATGGTATGAACCGTTCAAAAAATTTTCAAGTTCGTCTGGACGAAAAAGGGACCCGTCTAATTCATACCCTTAATGGCGTACACACGATTGGTATATCATACAGTACGATTCATACTTAGAAAATTTTTTTACTTTCTGATCGTTTGACTGCTCGCATGAGAAAATAACTGAACAAATCACCCCGTACGAAAATAATCCGTACAGTACGATCAGTTTAAAATTTATCAATTTTAAACTCTCCTTTGGTGTATACATAGTTACTCAATTACAATCACACTCTCTCAGATATAATAAAATGAAAAATACATACTTCATTTACAATAAATCCTAAACTGATCTGATTTGAAGTGTTCAACAATTTAGAGTGTGATTTCTCTGAAATGTTAGTACTCACAAACAACAAAATAATGCATTCCAAAATATGTTAGGAGAAATAATAATCAAAGCAATAATATTTAGAATCATAAAAAATATATAAGTTGCAAGAATATCAACAATAAAAAATTAAGTTGTAACTATCTCAATAATTTCTCTTTTTTTTTTATGATGGCAAAATAATTATTATTTGAGTAAACTTGTATACCCTAAATTTCTCCTTAGTTTTCCCTAAAAGAATGAACATGTGACATAGAGAAATTCCATGAAGATCACAATAAAAAAAAAAAATTATTTAAACAAATAGCAAAAACCAAAAAATAAATATTAACACATACAACATAAACACAAAAAATAAAAATTAACTCCCTCTTTTGACAATAACAAAAAGGAAAAAAGAAGATTGAAATGAAAAATGTCATGTAAGAAACTATAATAATTGATCTTTAAAGAGATGGAAATAGAATTGCAATAACAAAGTTAATTATCATTAGAGGAAAAAGAATAATTCAAGGAATTTAAATTAAAGCATATTTTAGATAAGAAAAATTGATTAAGGTCTTGATGCATTTTAGACAATTAGATAACAAGAATTATTACAAAATTGATAAAATAAAGATTAGTTAATTTCAATTTTCAAAATAAAAGATAATTGAAAATGAGATTGATTTGAAATAAAAATTAGACGGTAGAAAAAAAAATATATATATATTTAATTGATGACATTGCTCATCTTTTCAAATATTAGGGGCACTATTTGTACATCTTTTTGTATTTGAGCTAATTTTATGCCCTTTTTTAATTTGTGAATCATTGCGTATTCTTTCGATTTTTGTATCCATTATATATTTTTTATATCCCTTTTTTTAATTAATCTTTCCAAAATAAATAATATAAAAAATTAAATTTCTCTAATTATAAAGATAATTATATTAAAAAGAGAAATAAAAAATAATAAGATATTAAAATTACAATAATAATATTTAAATTATATTTGCGTAAAAAGAACATGAGATTGATATCCTTAACTTGATTGAGTTAAAAGTTAACTTAAATTTTTGAAAAATTAGATTTTATAATGAAATTAGTTTTGTAATATAAGTTAGTTTATAACACTTTTATATCTATTAAAACAGGAATATTATATAGGCAAATTTACATTTCAAATAAAGAACAAAAACAACTAATAAAAATAAGATATTTTTTATTGATATAAATTAGGATCAGATATATTAAAATAATTGATATCAAATCATAATAACAAAATAGCACAACAAGAACATAAACCTAAATAAAGACAAGTACAATATAAAGACATAAACACTGAAATCATCACATATGGAGAGGACTAACAAAGATAATATAAATGAAGTACATCTAAAACTCTGAGGGACTCTGGTCTGGAGGAGGAGGCTGGTTGAAGACTAAGAAATAGCTATTCATCATAGCTATATTAGTGTTCATCGAGTTGAATTGACCTCGAATCCAACGTATGTCTTGCTGGTACTATGCATCCTGCTGATTTAAGTGAGTCTGAATTTGATCAAAACATTAATCAAAATGACACTAACCGATTAAAGTGATGGATCATCTCCTAAAAGTCATGTCCTTGAGCAGGTGCAGGTGCCCCCCCCCTTCTTCCTTAGTATCCTCAATAGAATTGTCATTCTTCCCAAAAAGAGATCGAAAAGAGGCATCGGTGAAGTATATTGATAACTTAGTGGGAACATCAGAATGAAAAATGTTTTACTTCTTCTTTAGATATAGGTCACTAGATGTCCTAGTGTAATATTTTTCTTCCTCCTATGAGAAGCAAACTAAATTTCAGAAAGAATGTAATCTATAATGAGTTGGGCTTCATCAATTGGTTGTGTAGTCATTATTAACAGAAGATGAGTAATGTTAATGCGATCACCAGCCTTAGGAATCATTAAAGTTCTAAGGACATGTTGGATGATCCTAGCATTTTGATTCAAAGTATATACTCTAGCCAAGTGAGAAACTTGAGTGACACCTCTAAGAGTCTTATTTATTTAGGACCAATCATAGTCAGATTTGGAGGTTTGAAAGTGTGCTCTTGTCCCACGAGTCCTTAAGTGGAGATAATTTCCTAGATCTTTCTTGGTTATTTCTGCCCATGGTTTCTTAACAAAATATGTTATTTGTCTCTCATTCTCGCTATAACTCATGTTCGCTAAAAAGTAGTGAAAGAACTCATTATGATATGCATGGATCAAAGTTAAAATAAAGGTGAATTGAGTTGAAGCAAAAAGAGACATGAATTGAAAGTGGATATCTTCTTGAATTAAGAGTCTTGACAGAGTGATTTTTGCAGCAACAAACCTATATTAGGAATCTTCATTTGCTCTAGACATAAAGTTTTCGTCTCCACCTTTAGATGATGAACCCTTAGAAACTCTACCACGCTTGCTAGAACTTGCCATTTTTAAGATGAGAAGGATTCAAGGAGGTTGTTTGAAGTGAATGAAAATGAATTCTAAAGCCCTCATATTTAAAAAAAATGTCCCTTCGTACAGTACAAAAATCAGTTCGTACGTACGTTCTTGAGATCATATGGGACGCAAATTTTTTTGGAATGGACGAACGAAAACGTTCAAAACAAAATGACTTTTCCAAATCACATAAGTTACGAAGCATCCTTTCGTACAAACTTTTTGACCAGATGATCAAACAGATGAATAGGTGTTCATCTGGGATGATCAATTTTTTAAGATCATTTTAATGACAGTTAGATTTGTCCCCCACAAAAAAATGACATGTGATTCATACAGACAAAATATCATTTCGTATGTACGATCTGTTATAATAACTGATTGTACCTGGATAACCGTCTACGTGCATACAGATGAATGAAAATAAATAGTACGGGGTGATATCGATATCGTATAGGATGATCTATGTTATAAAATCAAAAACTTATGACAATAATTCGGTATAACGATTGACATGCTACAGAATTCATACAGAATGACAATAATTCGGTATAATATGAATTACACATTAAAAATTTTGCACGAAAGATTAAAAATAAATCTTTTGATATGTGATACTCATTCAAATCAAACAAAACATAAAAAATGAAAATAAAATTTGAAAACACAAACAAAATATTAATAAAAAAATAGAAAATACACATCGAAACATATCAAGTTTGCATAAGTTTTTATCTAATCGTTAAGATTGATCACACTTAGCCTTATTCTTAATGTATTAAAAGTATCAAAGTCTAGTGATTTTATAAAAATGTCTGCAAGTTGATTTTCAGTTGAAACATGATTCAATTCAATTTCTTCTTTGGATCTATGATCCCTAATGAAATGATGTCTTATGTCTATATGTTTGGTTCTAAATGTTTAATAGCAATTTTTGAAATGTATATGTCACTAGTATTATGATAATAAATTAGAATTGTACGTATTATAAGTTCTAAATCAATCAACTAATATTTCAACCAAAGAACTTGTACCACAAAACTTCCTAAGGCAATATATTCAACTTTAGTAATAGATATGGCTATGGAATTATATTTTCTACTGGACCAAAAAATTAAAGAATTTCTTATAAATTGATGAGTTCCAAATGTACTTTTTCGATCAATCATACAACATGCAAAGTCTGAATCTAAATATACAATAATTTTAAATGGAGAGCTAAACTTTGGATACCAAATCCTTAAGTTCTGAGCTCTCAAGAGATGTCTCAAAATCCTTTTTGTCGCTGTCAAATGTGATTCTCTTGGATCAGATTCAAATCTAACATATAAATAAACATTAAACATAATATCGGGTTTGCTAGCTGTCAAATAAAGCAAAAATCTAATAATTTCTCTATTTTTTTTATCAACAGATTTTTCCTTTGGGACCTTATCCATCTGAACTGAGGAACTCATAGGTGTACTAACTGGTTTAGCATTGTCTATTTCATACTTCTTGAGGATATTCTTAACATACTTTGTCTGACTAAGAAATATTTTCTCCTCAATTTGCTTTATACTAATACCTAAAAAGTAACTAAGATCTTCTATTAGGCTCATCTCAAATTCACTACTCATTGTTTTAAAAAAATTATCATAAAGATTTTTGTTTGTAGATCCAAAAATGATATCATCAATATAAATTTAAACAATGAGTACATCGTCTTCCAATTTCTTCAAAAAGAGCGTGATATCTACACTTCTTTTTTTAAAAGATCTCTCAAGTAGAAAAGTGTTTAACCTCTCATACTAAGTCTTAGGTGCATATTTCAATGCATATAATGTCTTTTTTTAATTTAAAAATATGATTTAGGAATTTTGAATTTTTAAAACCTGGAGGTTGTTCAACATAAATATTATCTTGTATCACCCCATTCAAAAAGACACTTTTAACATCCATTTGATACAATTTAAATCCTCTAAACCATGCAAAGCCTAACAAAATCCTAATTGCTTCAAGTCTCGCAATAGGGGCAAAAGTTTCCTCAAAATCAATTCCTTTAATTTGATTATACCCTTTAGTCACTAATCTAGTCTTATTTCTAACAACAACTCCTGAGTCTTTCATTTTATTTTTAAATACATACTTAGTTCCAATTACACTTTGATCATTTTGGCCTTATTAATTAATTCTCAAATATCATTTCTTATAGACTTATTTAATTCTTCTTGCATTGCCAAAATTTAAAATTCATCTAAAAGTGTTTGATTTATAATTGTGGATTCTATCATTGAAGTAAAGGTACAATGATTGACTTATTTGTTTAGCCCATGCCTCGTTCTAACACCCTCACTATGTTTGCTTTAAATCAATTTCATAGGGTTTTTTTTTCTCCAAATTGTTTCCTAAATTAATCTTCTCAATCTTTTAGGGGTTATTTTTATAAATCATCTTTTTCAAAACTTGACTCTCCTAAAATTTCGGATGCATCAAATATAACATGTGTGGCCTCCTCAATTACTAAAGTTCTTTTATTAAAATATACTCTATACAAGTTTCCAACATTAGAGTCTCCAAGAAAAATTCGATTAAATTTTTTTAAAGAAGATTTTTCATTATTATGTATAAATACCTTACATCCAAAAATATACAAATATGATAAATTAGGTGTTCTCTCCATAAGAAGCTCATATGGTGTTTTATTCAGTTTTGATCTAATGTTCATCATATTCAGAATATAACATGCAGTACTAGCCACTTTAACCCAAAAATATTTAGGAAATGAGTATTCAGCCAACATGGCTCTAGTGGCTTCAATTAGTATTATGTTCTTTCTTTCGACTATCCCATTCTACTAAGGGGTTCTAGGTGCATAAAAAATATGATCAATTCCTCATTCTTTATAAAAATTCTCAAAACCTTTATTTTCAAATTCACCTCCATGATCTCTTTGAATTGTTAAAATTTTACATTCTAGTTTTCTCCAAATTTAAGTTTAAAAATCTATAAATTCCTCAAATGATTAATTCTTTTGAAATAAAAATTTAACCCACGTGAATCTTAAGAAATTCTCAACTATCACAAATCCGTATACCTTCCTTCCTAGACTTACGGTGCTAACCGATTCAAAAAGATATATATGTATAATCTCCAAAGATTTGCTAGTTCTAAGATCCTTGTTGGAATGAAATGAAGACTTCACCTATTTTCTTAGTTGACATGCATCACAAATGTGATCCTTAGTAAAGTCTAATTTTGGTATACCTCTAACCAAATCTTTTTGCATAATTTTTCTAATATTTTTCATGCTAGCATGACAAAATCTCCTATGTCATAACCGTGATTTATCAGAAATTATTTTTAAATAAAAAGTATTAGGAGTTTTAATACAATTTAAATCTTACATATAAATATTATTTATCCTAATTCCATATAATACATCATTTTCATTTAGGCTTAATATGCAGCTAGTGGGAAAAAATTTAACGTTATTCCATTTATCATACAGCTGGCTAATACTTAATAAATTATGCTTTAAGCCTTCAATAAGCAATACATTCTCTCTGAAAATTTTTTGCAAGTTTTCGATCGTACTTGTGCCAACCATTTTCCTAGTGGTGTTATCTCCTAGTGTAACCTTGCCTCCATTCTTGGCTGAGACCGCTGGCTAATACTTAATAAATTATGCTTTAAGCCTCCATTATATAATTTGTATAATGTCTCCTGTCATATGTTTCGAGCAACCACTGTCCAAGTATCAAATGCTCTCACGAGACCTTATATGAGAGCATGCCTACAAAATAGTCAAATGTTAAACTTGGGAACCCAAATAAGTTTGGGTTCTCCTTTTGACAAATTAAAATTAGATGCATGTATCATATGACTTGATTTATGCATCTTAGGTCTCCACATTAAATGAGTATTTCTATCTAAAGTATAAGTTTGTGTAATATGTCTAATCATTTCACAAGTAAAGCATTTAACTCCAAGAAACGGGTTTTTTAGTCTTCTATAATAAATCTGTCTCTTCCTGGTTTTTAAAAATTTTTATCTCAAAATAGGATTTGTAAAATCTTCAAGTGTAGGGGGTTTCCTATTTTTCTCGAGAGCTTTTACTTTCAATTTAAGAAATGTGTTTATATCTTCTAACACATTGTTGTCATATTTTAGATAATAATCTCTGTTCTCAAATTCATCCATAAAATCTTTAAATCCTTTTTCCAATTAAATATATAATAGTTTTAAAAGATCATTCTGTTTATTTAAATCATCGAATTCATCAAGTAAGCTCATGTGATTGTTATCTATCCGTGCATGATCTTTTATAAGAATTTCATGCTCTTTTTGCAACTCCTGCATTTCTAGGTTTAGTCTATCATGTATTTTCTTAAGTTTTATATATGCATCATGTATTCTTTCAAAAACTTCAAGTAATTTAGCATAGGTTAAGTCACATACCTCATCTTGATCTAACTGATCAAGATTATTGACCATAAAATACAGGTTGGTGACTTCCTCCTCTTTTTCTTTTTCTAACGAATCCGAACCTGAGTCAACCCAAAAAGCTCTTTGAAATCTCTTCTTGCCCTTTCTCACATTTACTTTCTCCTCTACTTTCTCATTGCTAGGAGTTGCTTTGAGGTTGGGGCAATCCGATTTTACATGTCCAGGTTTGCTACATTCGTAGCAAATAATATCATTAAAAACCTTAACATTTTTGTAGAACTTACCTCTATTTCATTGTTAGCGTCTCCTTTGCTTCCTTTTTAGAAAACTTCTGAATTGTATTATCAACAGGGCAATGTCATCCTCATCCTCAGGTTGTGGTTGATCACTCTCCAAATCAACCACTTTTAATGTTATGTTTTTCTCATTTCTCTGTTCTCATGCATCAATCTTCCTTTGACTCACTCTTTATTTGTAAGCAATTAATGATCCAAAAAGATTATTAATAGAGTAAATATTGAAATTCTTAGACTCTGTTCCTAATTATTTTAGAATCATAAGAAGTACATAAACAACGAAGAATTTTATTGACCATTTCAGCATTCGTTAGTTCCCTACATAATGCATGCAAATAAGTGACTATTTGAGTAAATCTTATGTACATTTCAGAAATGAATTCATTAAATTTCATGCAAAATAATTTATAGTCATTTAATAAGATATTTAGTCTAGATTGCTTTACTAAAAATTTCATGTAAAATAATTTATAGTCATTTAATAAGATATTTAGTCTAGGTTGCTTTACTTCATTAGTCCCTTCAGAAATAATACAAAGTCTATCCCAAATATCCTTTCTACTTTTACAAGTGGAAATCCACATGCAATCTTCTGACTTAAGTGCACAAAAAAACTATTTAAGCATTTAGTATTTAACTATGCTAAGTCACATTCTTCTACAATCTAGTTAGTAAAGGGTGTTTCAACTCTAACGTCATCAACTATTCTAGTTGGCCTAGTATACCCTTCTTGAACTAAAATCCACATGCAATAATCAAGTGATTGCAGAAATATAGACATGCGTTTTTCCAAAAATAGTAGGGGATATTGTCAAATAACAGAGGTTTAGTGATCGAATACCATTTAGGTGTGTTTCAGTTTCCAAAAGTAGGCATTCTCGTTTTTCAAATAGTAGTCTAAACTTATGATTTTGAAAAAAAAATTCTAATACCACTTGTTGATTTCTTATAGGTTATTTAATCTAAGCTATTGTCCCAAGGCTAACCAAGTGGGGGGTGAATTGGTAATTTAAAAATTCTCTTAGAATTTTTAAATAGAAAACCATTTTGAATCTCGTAGCAAGTTAATTTAAGTGTCAAAATAAACTTTTCAACCACAGTAAATAACTTGCAGTAAATAAATACAAAAATTAAAACACACAAAGATTTATAATGGTTCGGTCAAACATGACCTACATCCACTCCCTGAAGACTCTCTCTTCAGGTATTGCACTATTATCAAAGTAACTCTCCTTTTACCCCTATAGTAAGCCAGAGAAGCCTTTACAAAAACTCTCTTTCACCAATCCCCAATGCGGTAGAGAACCATCGTCCTTCCACACCCTCAAGTGTCGGCAGAGTATCGTCATCAGTTCATACCCTCCAAGTGTCGGTAGAGTACCATCATCTGTTCACACCCTCTAAATGTCGGCATACTACCGAATCTTCTTCAAAGATCTTCTCAGGAGCAATTAGATAGAAGAAAAGAAAAGTAATCACCAAAAATATAAAGAGATCCTTGCCTTTGAGTAATGTTGTGAACTCTTCACACTCAGCTTTAATTTTAAGAAATCTCTCTCAAACATTATCCCACACTCTCTTTCACTTGGTCTTGAACATTCACAAAGACAAGACTTTTTTACGTTAGTTTTAGAGGATCTTTTATATCAAAGACACAAAAAATTAAAATTTTTCATCTTGAGCATACACAAGCATACAGTACGATCGTATGTTCATACATATGAACAGTTCAAAAACTATTGCGTACGAATCTTATGTGAATCGATATGAAATGATTTCATACACGTTGATCATCCAGTATGAATTCAGTTCAAAAATTTTTCACGTTCATTGGGACGAAGAGGGATCCCATAATTTCATACCCTAGATGGCATACATACAATGATGACATCGTACGGTACGATCAGTTATGAAAATTTTCAAGTTCGTCGGGACGAAAAGGGACCCGTCCAATACGACGATGATATTGTATGGTATGAACCGTTTAGAAATTTTTAAAATTCATCTAAATGAAAAGGGACCTGTCCAATTCATACACATGATGGCATTTGTATGATGACGACATCGTATTGTATGAACCATTTAGAAACTTTTTAAGCTTGTCTGGATGAAAAGGGATCCGTCCAATTCATACCCTAGATGGTGTACATATGATGACGATATCATATGGTATAAACCGTTCAAAAATTTTTGAAGTTTGTATGGACAAAAAGGGACCCATCCAATTCGTATCCTAGACACGTACATATGATTATGATACTGTTCAGTATGATCCGTACTTAGAAAAAAATTTTATTTTATGTTTGTTGTAAGAATATCAACAATCAAAAACTAAGTTTCAACTATCTTAACAAATACTAATTAATATGGCTAATGATTTAATTAGTGAATAATTGGAGTACAATTATTCACTAATCCTTCCCCATGAATTCCATTCAGATGCTCAACCAATATTTAAGACTTCAAAAGGATCCCTTAACATTTAAAGATATATATATATATATATATATATATTAACCTATAAGAGAAAATATAGGTTTTAAAATAAAATAATTAAAAGTATCATCGATAAAATTTAGAATAATTTTTGAGATATCCTTTGA
>NW_021318756.1:406338-409188 GCF_001605985.2 Dendrobium catenatum
TATATATATATATATATATATATTGATGCCTATCTATTTTGTGCAAGTCACTGCAGGAGCAAGTTCCAGTTACTTAGCTTCTATAGGAAGCTTCATCTCATGTATGCTTGTTAATTTTTGCAACACCTTTTTTTTTTCTTTGGTTGTTTACTAATACCCTTGTTTCCCTATATAGGTTTCGAGAGGAGCAGGACCCTAAGTCTTGAGATACTACATGAGACCTTAATTTATGTACACCTTTCTTTTTATATCTTTACATACATTTGCATAATTTTTCTCCTTTCTTTTTGCTGACATTTCTTTTGCTTTGTATAGGCCCCAAAAGCGCATGATACATAGTCTTCAGAAGGAGCATAGTGCAACTATTAACTTTCTCTTTAAGCATAGATTTAAGAGATATAGATTTTAGTCTATTGTGAAGGATAATGTACTGATTTCCCTTTTTGGTTGATGTAATCTTATAAAAAGATGTAGATTTGAAACTCATATATAAATTCTAGATTAATAAAATGAGGCAATTTTATAAATTCAGCTATAAATGAGTTCTGCTTTTACTTCTGTTGTAACATATGTGGTTAGAACCTGAGTTTTGTTAATGTAATTGCATGTAATTTTAAATATTTATTTGGGGAACTTGACAAGCCGCACGATATCAATCAAAATAAATATTTGAAATTTCTTCCTGTCTCGGAGGACAATTATTTCCATTGTAGCTTTAATCATTTGTTATAGTTAGTAGTTGTACTCTTGATAAATTTAGCTGAAGTTTTTGGTGTTTTGGTTCCTTCTGCCCTGTGCTATGGTGGATATTGGAGAATGATTACCTCATTTATCATTGCCGACATGTTAAGAGATTTTTGTATATTTGGCTCTTTGCTTCTAGCTTTGGCAGGCTTAATGAAGGAGTATACATCAATGACCCAAACCCTTCAGGTTTATATTAGGTTGATGCTAAAGGGTAATCGATCCAGAGCCTTGTGCTTGATGAACTTGTTGATTTCGAAATCCTCTTAGTTCAACTTTAAGCTTTATATGAGCTTTGGGATATTTTTTTTGGTCCTTTGCTTTATTAAAGAAAAAAATCCTTTGATCATCTCTTTGTGCTTTATGAATTTATTGAAGAATTTGCAGGTTTTAGGTTTAATGGATAATACCAAATGTAGCTAATTCCTTTGACCTTTAACTAGCTAAGAAGACTTCAATCTGGGTTACTTGAACTTATCAAGTCAGGTAGGCTTTCGTGATTCTTACAGTCCCTATTAACCGGTTGACAAAGAAGGGGCTCCATTACTACGATCTTTCTTATGGTGTTTTGAGTAAACGGAGCTACCAGTGAATAAGTTATATTTGAGCTTGTTAGATCTTGCCCCTTGCACCCATTCAGACCTTAAGATTCCTGCTGTTAAAAGACTTATACCGCTCTAGCTTGACTTGTTGAAGTATGTAGTCATAAAAGTCTCCTTTCCCAACTTTTAAAGTCTCAACATATTGTGAAAGGTGATATCTCAGACTTTATTAGAGAACCATCTGTGTATATTTTAAAAAGGGTAGTTGTTATATTCTTTTATTTGGATGAATACACATCTTTTCACCATAACCTTTACAATCACTTGGTAAAATTTCTCAGACAACGACCACTTTTTCTTATTGAATCAAATAAGCCTTTATGCTTCTAATAGTCCCTACTGAGTGGTTGACGAAATTGGGATTCCTTTACGATCTTTTTTATAGCTTGTTGAGTAGATAGAGCTACTACTAATTCATTAATATTTGGGCTTGTCAAATCTGGCCTCTTACATCCATTCAAACTTAAGTTTCTGGTTGTTGATAGAATTTAAGTTACTTTAGCTCAACTTACTGGAGTGTATTAGTCACAAGAATTCACTTTCATGACCTTTAAAATCTTGGTACATTGGAGATGGCAGTGTCCCAAATTTTTGGAAGATTACTTGTATGTGCATTAATAGAGAAAATTTCTACATCCTTCTATATGATATATGAAAGTTCGTGAGGGTTGTTAAACCTTTATGAATTAGCCCGAGGCTAACCAAAAGAGGGTGAATTGGCAATTTAAAATTTTTCTTAAGGCAAAAGAAATTTTTTTTAATATTTCAAAATAAATAATTTATGCAAAATAAAAACTAATTTCACAATAACAAAAATTAGAGATTTTAAATACATAACACATTAAATAATATAGAAATTAAATACAAAAATGTAAAAAGATAGAACACACCAGAATTATAGTGGTTCGATCAACTTGACCTATATTCACTCCCCGAAAACCTCCTTTCCAGACATTAAATTAAAAGTAGTGTCTCACCTTTTGCTCCCACAATAAGGCAGAGTGGCCCTTACAAAATCTTTCCACTGACCCGGTCAGGTAGAGTACCTTGAATTATTTTAGTCCCTCTTAGAGAAGGCAGAGAACCTGAAAATCTTTTTACTCCCTCCTGGAGTTGGCAGAGAACCTTGGAATCTTTTTACTCCTTCCTAGAGTAGGCAGAGAACCTTAGACCAGATGCCAATGAAAGTCTCCCTATAGCCACGAAGGAACTAGGAAGAAGCTTGAAGAAGATGGTGGAAATCTTGCTTGGAGTAACCATTATGAATCAATCACAACTCCCCCTCATAAGGATCTCTTTCTCTCAAAGCTCTCCTCTTTTCCTTCTCTAAGCTCTCTCTTAGGTCAACCCAGTAAAAAAAGATATGCCCAAAGAAAATAAAATTGCTTAAATAGTGAGCCATCAAATAAACTATAATTTTTTAATCTTGCAACACTAATCATCCAGTACGATCATACGATTCTCCTGTATGATTAGTGAAATTACTAGATACGCCAAGAGGGGG
>NW_021318756.1:409221-440532 GCF_001605985.2 Dendrobium catenatum
GGGTGAATTGCAAAAATTGTTGCAATAAAAAAATTATAGACAGGAGTTCTAAATTTTTTTGTATTTTTAAATTTTAAATAGAAAAATTTAAATAATGCGGAAGCAAGTACTTGTACACAATTTGTAGCAACGAATCTCATAATGATTTTCACCAAGCAATTATAATGAAAATAAAATGCAAGTGAAAATAAAAGTGGTAAAGGAAAAATCACACCAGAGATTTTATAGTGGTTCGGTCACTTGACCTACGTCCACTCCCCGGAGTCCTCCACTCCGAGAATTTCACTACTAAACAATAGTTCTCCTTTTACCCCCTCGGCAAGGCAGAGAAGCCCTTACAAACCTCACTTTCACCAACCCGGCGTGGTGGAGTGCCAAGCGCTTTGTCACCCTTCTGGTGACGGCAGCGTACCTTCTCATTTTTCTCCCTCCTAGAGAAGGCAGAGTACCTTAGATGTCATGGATGTAGAAGAGTCTCCTCCTCAGAGAGCCTCCCATAAGATCTTCTCAGGCCATAGGAGGAGTAAAGTGCAGCAAGCGCGGAGCAACCGTGTGATCTCCCTCACACTCCTCCCTCACCAAGCCCACCTTCTCCTTCCTCTCACAAACTCTAAAATCTTCTCAAGGGCTCTCTCCCAAGGAATCCCTCTCTAGTCACATTCCTCTCTCATAGTTTCTCACCAAAATATCGAAGTTTTTTTATACTTAAAACGGGCTCCAAAAAGTCTGAAATTCTCTAATTAGTCGTTACTATTGTACAGTACGATCTAATATTGTACAGTAAAATTAGTACAAAATGGGCTTCGTCATGGTACAAAGGTTTACGAACAAGCCAAAATTTTTGAATACATTCGTACAGTATGATATGTAAAACTCTTCTGGTCATATAAGATGATTGCCAGGACGATCGAAACTCATCTCTGTACATCATAGGGTACGACCTACTTTATACAATACGATTAGTCAAAATAAAGGGATCGTCCAGTACAAAGTTCAGGACGATAAAAAATAGCCTCGGTTGATCGTACGGTACGAACAATATCATACAATAGGATATAAATCATACAGTATGACTTGTTCATAGATAGTTGTTTCAGCAAGATCAGATCAAACGGTACGATATAAACTCATACAGTACGATCAATAGAGAAAAAAATCTATATTTTTAAAACCCTCTCCCCCTGTGTGTGTGCATGGTTGCTCAGTCTTATATGTAATTTGTGACCAGACACAAGAAAAGAAAAATTAAAAATAAATAAAAAATTACAATGTTATATACTCGCACTCCTATATAAAAAATCTTGTTGTCCTAAGTAACTTGTGATCTCTCTGAAATATTAGTACTCATAGACAAGAGCAGAAATCAAAGGTATTCAATGAATGGTAATTCAGACGATATTATTTGTCATTATCAAAATTCAGACTAGAGGTCAAGAACTGCAACAATCTCCCCCTTTTTGATGTTATTAAATAATGTTGGTAATAATCAAATTTGCTTGGCATTTTTTTTATTTTCATCATTTTTTTAAATTAATTAAAATAACACAAAATAGGTAGAAAAAAAATGCATTTCATTGAACGTAGACATAAGTAAACATAAGCAAAAATGCATAAGCAAGACAACAAACTACAACAGAATTCTCCCACTTTTGACATCACCAAAAAGAGGAGTCAAGAAACAACACTAAGAAAAGTAGTACAAAATAGACACACTTCAAAAAGGAGGATCCTGATCACTTAGAGGTGGAGGTGGTGGGTGTTGGAAGTACCGATGGAGGGATGCAAATTATTGGTCAATTGAGGAAAAAAATTCCCCAAACCACCGCATGTCATCCTCGTACTGTTGATTTTGTTCTTGTATGTGAGTGTCAAGATGACTCTGGAGTTGGTCGAATCGTTCGACCAAATCATCGTGAGCGTAGGCTAATGTAGGTGCTTGGGGTGGTGCATATCATCTTGGTCGAACAGGAGCCTCTATTGGAGCAGCAGCTCCTTCGTCATCAAAATAAGGTTTTTAGGCTCTAGCCCCCAATGAAACAAAATATGGAAGGAGACATTCGTATAGAAAATAGGTAGGTTGTCGGGTTCAATCGGGATAGATTAAATGATACTAATTTTGAAGAATGAATCATATAAGGTGGCCAAGGGCTAGGTTTTGTTTTCTACGGTTGGCAGGGAGGCGAATTAAGGTCATATTTTGAAATTAACCGATAATCAAATCTTCTTCATCAAATTTTGTGTTGGACATGATAAGATAGATAGTGACAGATAAACTTGGGATAATACAAACTTGATCACCATCTTTGGGTACTATTGAGGTTCTAAGTACGTGTTGAATGATTCTGGCATTTCGAGTGAGGGATTGAACAAGCGGTTGGTGTTGGTAGAAGGTGACATTCCTAAGAACTAAGTTCGTAACACTCCAGTCAAATTTATTGGTAAGAAAGGAATTAACTCTAGGACCATCTATGGAGAGCCCAATATATTGGGTAAGGTCTACTTTAATGATCTTAACATTTTGTTGGCAAACAAAGGAGGTGAGAGTATAGTTTTTTATGTAGATTATGAGGTTAGCTAGGAATTTGAAAAGGAGTTCTGAATTGTATGGGAAGGCTAGAGTCAGAAGGAATTGAAAAGTGGTGGATGCAAACAGAGGCATTACATCAAAATTTAGTGCAACTTGGTTTAACATTCAAGATGGTGTAATTTTGTAGGCCTTATATTTGTGATAGGCTACTTCATTGTCAGCATTCAGGAAATGGTCGTTGGGTCGACACGAGGAAGACGAGCTTCCAACAACTAGACGACCGCACTTACTAGAGCTCAACATTTCGGGAAGGTAGGTTATACTAAGTGAGAGAAGGATGAATGAGTGAAATAAGCTTCAAATGTGGCCAATTTATAGAATTTTGGACATATCATATAGTACGATCTGGTATCGTACAATACGATGTGGCAATAATGTTGTCTGATCGATCGGTTTAAAAAAGGTGGTCAAATCATACGATATGAAATGTATCGTACAGTACGATCAGAAAGATTTCGATCATCCCGAGGGTCGTCGGTATGACCTTTGACGAAAAGTTTTATACAGTACAAATAGGTGTTTGTACAGTACGAATTATTATTACATCGTATCAACCACCTTTAAGTCGTCCTCATCCATTTCATTGATGTGGATCGTATTATAAGAAGAGGATATGTCGTACAATATGATTAGAAATAATATCATACCAAACTGAATAAATTCATCCCAATCCATTGCTGACGTGGATCATACAGTACGAAGCGGATATATCATACTGTACGATGTTCAATAATGTTGTACTAAATAAATTCAATGAATTGCCACTTGTTTCGTACAGTATGATGGGCATCATACAGTACGATTAATAGAGACAAAATTTGAGCCCGGATTATCATATGTGTAGTTTTGATATATCGTATAGTACGATAGTGGATCGTACAGTACGATAAGGAAAAAGATAAATTATCAAGTTTGGTGTAGTGAGTGTGTGATAATCAGGAACAACATTAGAAGAATTTTTTTTTAAATTATGCATTAATTTCTATGACACCAGTCTTGTCCTCAAAATGTTAATGGTGTCGTAGGCTAGTGGTTTCGTGAAGATGACTGCCAATTGATCTCTTGTACCTATGTGATGCAATTCTATATCTTCTTTAGCAACATGGTCTCTAATAAAATGGTATCTAATGTCTATATATTTTGTTCAAGAGTGTTGAATTGGATTTTTAGAAATGCAAATTGCACTTGTGTTATCGCAGATGATTGAGATGGTTCCTACAGGTAATTCAAAATAAAAAATTTGTTGCTTTAACTATAATACTTGTGTAACATAGCTTCCTACTGCAATATATTCTGCCTCGGCCGTGGAAAGGGATACTAAATTTTGCTTCCTACTGGACCAAGAAATTAAAGATTATCCTATGAATTGGTAGGTACCAGAGGTGCTTTTTCTATCTACCATACATTCTGCAAAATCAGAATCTGAGTACCCTAAGATTTCAAAAGAAGTGTTGTGCACAGTATACTAAATTCCTAATTCGAGGTGCCTAGTAGATATCTAAGAATTCTCTTGACCGCAGTTAAGTGAGACACTTTAGGGCCAGCTTGAAAACGGGCACAAAGACACACATTAAACATTATGTTCGATCTACTAGCAGTCAGGTAGAGGTGAGATCTAATCATTCCTCTATATTTTTTCTGGTCTACTGATTTTCCATTCGTGTCTTTGTCTAATTGAATTGTAGAGCTCATTAGAGTGTTCATGGACTTAGCACTATCCATTTTATATTTTTTCAAAACATCCTTAATGTTTTTATTTGGCTAAGAAATATTCCATTATCCATTTATTTTACGCTAAAGCCAAGAAAGTAATTAAGCTCTCCTATCGTGCTCATCTCAAACACATTACTCATTATTTTTGAAAATTCATCACATAAATTTTTATCTGAAGATCCAAATAGAATGTCATCCACATAAATCAAAACAATGAGAATTTCATCTTTAACC
Source organism: Dendrobium catenatum (assembly GCF_001605985.2). Lineage (NCBI taxonomy): Eukaryota > Viridiplantae > Streptophyta > Magnoliopsida > Asparagales > Orchidaceae > Dendrobium > Dendrobium catenatum. The sequence goes on from NW_021318756.1 coordinate 413,756, forward strand.
TTTTATATAAAGAGTGTAGTGTCCACACTACCCTTAACAAATTCTCTCCAGTACGAATGAGCTAAGTCTTTTGTACCAGGCTCTAAATGCTTGCTTTAACACATAAAATGTCTTTTTAAATTTGAATACATGGTTTAGAAATTGTGAACTTTCAAATCTGAGGGGTTGCTCAACATAAACATCCTCCTTGATTACTTATTCAGAAAAGCACTCTTTTACGTCCATTTGATATAATTTAAAACTTTGAAGCAAGCCAAAGCTAAGAGCACTCTTATGGCTTCTAGTCTAGCTACTGGGGTAAAGCTTTCTTCAAATTCTATTCCCTCAATTTGGTTGTACCCCTTAGCTACTAGTCTGGCTTTATTTCTTATTATGGTTCCTGAGTCATTCACCTAATTTTTAAAGACCCATTTTGTTCCAACTACACTCTATTATTTAGTTCTCTTGACTAACTCCCAAACATCATTCCTGGGGAATTGATTCAGTTCTTCTTGCATTGCTAGGATCCAGAATTCATCTCTTAAAGCTTGGTCTATACTCGTGGGTTCTATCATAGAAATGAATACTGAATGACCAACCTCCTTCCTAAGTCCGTGACTAGTTCTTACGCCTTCTGAAGTGTCTCCTAAAATTAATTCTTTAGGATAACTAAAAGAATATCTCCATTCTCTAGGAAAATCTTCTTGAGGTTTTACCCTCTCTTATGGTCATAGTTTCTACTCCCTGAATTGCCTCTATTTCATCTTCTTCAATTTTATATTCAAAGAGATTATATGATTCATCAAATACTACATGGGTGGAATCTTCTACTACTAGGGTTCTCTTATCAAAGATTCTATAGGTCTTACCTACAGATGAATAACCTAAGAAGACACCCTCATCAGACTTGGGATCAAATTTTCTTAAGGGAAGTTTGTCATTAATTAAGATAAAGCACTTGCAACCAAAGATATATAAGTGTGAAAGATTTGGTGTCTGACACTTAAGGAGTTCATAAGGAGTTTTATTCAATTTTGATCTAATGTTAACCCTATTTAAGACATTATACGCCATGCTTACTGCTTCTGCCCAAAAATATCTAGGAAGGGTGTACTCAGCTAACATTGCCCTAGCAGCTTCTACCAAGATTCTATTCTTTCTTTTTGCTATTCCATTTTGTTGAGGTGTTCTAGGGGATGAGAAATTATACTCTATTCCTATCTCTTGACATAATGATTAAATTCTTTCATTTTAAAACTCTTCATCATGATCACTATGGATTGTTAAAATTTCACATCCTAATTTTTGTTGAATCCAAGTGGAGGAAAATCTTAAATTCCTCAAACAACTCATACTTATATGTTAGGAATCTTACCTAAGTGAATATAATGAAGTCATCTACAATCACAAAACCATAATTTTTCTCACCTAAGATCAGTGTTAACGGGTCCAAATAAGTTCATATAAAGGATTTCTAATGGCCTAGAGGTGATCACATCTTTGATTTAATGAAAGGATGATTTGATTTATTTTCCTAGTTGACAGGCATCGCATTGATGGTCCTTAGTGAAGTCTAACTTAGGTATGCCTCTAACTAGTTTTTTTTAGTGATGTGTCTAAGTGTTTTCATACTAGTATAACATAGTCTCCTATGCCATAGCCACGAGTCATCTACTATTATTTTTAAGCAAAAAAATTTGAATTATCAATGCAATCAATATCTAATATGTAAATATTATTCATTCATTTTTTTTCTAAAATAAGTTTGTCATTTAAACTAATCAGGCATTTATCAAAAAGAAATTTAATGTCAAAACCATTATCACACAATTAATTAATGCTTCAAACCATCAACTAATAAAATATTTTCAATTAAAAAATTCTTAGCATTTCCAACAATACACGAGCCTACCACTTTCGTGATAGTGTTATCTCCCAATGTTACTTTGCCTCTGGTCCTGGTCTCCAGTAAAATAAACTTCTTCATATCTTTAGTCATATGTCACGAGCAGCCATTGTCCAGGTATCATATGCTCTCACTAGGCATGTTATGTTGTGATGTATGCAATTTAGGTCTCCATACTAGGTGTGTCCTACGGTGAATTGTGCATGTGCGGGCTATGTGTCCTAGCATGCCATAAGAGAAGCTCTTAACGCTGGGAAATGGGTTCACTAACTTATGAAGGTGGTGATGCCTCTTCCTAAAGTTATGTGATGCATGCAGTGCTGGGGGTTTGCTAGATTGGGCTAATGTGGGAGATATCTTTTCTTTTTTTAGTTCTTTGATTCTTTCTTTAAATGTGTTGTTTTGATATGTCAATCCGTCAACCTCCCATTTTAATAGATGTTCATTTTGATCTATCTCCCAAGCAAGTTTGTCTAGTCTATCAAAAGCCTTTTCTAGTTCAATATTTGTTGTTTTCAAGGATTCATGTGCTTCTATTAATTCAATATACTTCTTATTTAATCCATCATACGCATCAAACAAGGACATGTGATCTCTATCTAAATTAAAATTTTCATTAAATAAGTTAGCATGTTCAGTTTGTAAAGTACTAAAATCAATATTTAGACTAACATGCATCTTTTTAATTTCCTATATGAGTAATATATTTTCTTAGAAATAATCCGTAGATCTTCATATGAAAGTTTACATACCTCATCTTGATCCGATTGATCAAGATTATCATTAGCCATTAGATACAAATTTGTTACCTCCTCCTCTGCTTCTTCTTCTGATGATTCTGAGGCAAAGTCAGCCCAAAATGCCTTTTGTGTCTTCATCTTTCCCTTCTTGTACTTAGCTTTGTCCTTGCCTTTTTCCTTAGCTGGTTGACTCTTCAAGTTGGAGCAATCAGCTCGGAGGTGACCTGATTTTCTGCACTCAAAGCAAATTGTGTCAGATGAAACTTTAGTAGTTCTCAAGCTTTTACATTTATTCCAGTTATTCTGATGACGCATTTATTTCTTTTCAAAAAGTTCTTGAAGGTCATCAAGGCTATGTCATCTTCTTCCTCTCCTGCAGAACATTCACTTTCTGAGTTGTTTACTTTTAATTCCACCGTCTGCTCCTTCTTTTCACTTGCATCACTTTGCATTTGACTCACTCCTTGCTCGTATGCAATGAGTGAGCCAAGCAAATTATCAATAGAATAAACATTTAAATATTTAGATTTAGTGATTGCAGTAATTTTAGCATCATAGGAACTAGGTAAGCATATTAGAATCTTGTTAACTTTTTCAGAATTTGAAATTTCTCTACCTAATGCATGCAAGGATGTCATGATTTGGGTGAACCTAGTGTAAATGTCATATATTGTTTTACTAGATTTCATACATAAGAGTTCATAATTATGCAATAGAATGTTAAGCCTAGACTGTTTAACTTCACTAGTTCCTTTATACTGATGTACAATCTATCCCAAATCTCCTTACCAATAGCAAGGTAGATACTCTCATGTAGTCCTCAGATTTAAAAGAACAAAAGAAATAATTTAAGCACTTCGCATTTAATTGAGCTAAATCCCTATCCTTATTTCTCCATTTATTAAAAGGTACCTGAGTTTTCACTCCATTCATAATTTTAAAGGGTGCAATGTAACCATCATTAACCAACATCCACATGCGATAGTCAAAAGATTGTAAAAAAGTAGACATTCTAATTTTTTAGAAATCAAATGGGATATTATAAAAAAGAGGTGGACGGGTTATTGAAAATCCCTCCACAGTATTATGATTATCAAAATGAGACATGATCGATTTTCAAGGTTTTCTAAAACACTATTTTTAAATCCCTCTCTGATCCAAATGAAATTATTAGATGCGCCAAGAGTGGGGGTGAATTACGAAAATTGTTACAATAAAAAATCCTAAACAAGAGTTCTAATTTTTGTATGTTTTAAATTTTAAACAGAAAAATTTAAATAATGTGGAAGTGAGTACTTGAATATAATTTGCAACAACGAATCTCACAATAGTTTTCACTAAGCAATTATAATGAAAATACAATGCAAGAAAAAATAAAAATAGTAAAGGAAAACTCACACCAGAGATTTTATAGTGGTTCGATCACTTGAGCTACGTCCACTCCCCAGAGTCCTCCACTCCAATAATTTCACTACTAAACAATAGTTCTCCATTTGCCCCCTTGGAAAGGTGGAGAATCCCTTAAAAACCTCACTTTCACCAACCTGGTGTGGCGGAGTGCCAAGAATGTTGTCACCCTCCTGGCGACGACAACATACCTTCTCATTTTTCTCTCTCCCGTAGAAGGCAGAGTACCTTAGAGGTCACAGATGTAGAAGAGTCTCTCCATCAGAGAGCCTCCCATAAGATCTTCTAGGGCCACAGGAAGAGCAAAGTGCAGCAAGCACGGAGCAACTGTGTGATCTCACTCACACTCCTTCTCCCTCACCAAGCCCACCCTCTCCTTCCTCTCACAATCCCTAAAATCTTCTCAAGGGCTCTCTCCCAAGAAATCCCTCTCTAATCACGTTCCTGTCTCACAGTTTCTCAAAAAAAAAAAAGTTTTTTTATACTTAAAATGGGCTTCAAAAACCATGAAATTCTCCAATTAGTCGTTACTATCGTACAGTATGATCCAGTATCGTACAATACAATTAGTATAAAATAGGCTTTATCCTGGTACAAAAGTTTATGAATAGGCCAAAAATTTTGAATACATTCGTATAGTATGATATACACTCATACAATATGATATGTAAAACTCTTCTGTTCGTATAGGATGATTGCCGGGATGATCAATACTCATCTCTATACATCATAGGGTACGACCTACTTTGTACATTACGATTAGTCAAAATCAAGGGATCATCCAGTACAAAGTTCGGGATGATCGAAAATAGCAACGGTTGATCGTATAATACAAACAATATCGTACAACACGATAACCAATTAGAAATCAATCCTTGATTTTTCCACTAATCACAGGGTTAATTTAAATAATTATTCAAAATAAATCATACAGTACGAATAGGTTCGTACAATACGAACGGCTAATAAACTTACTTAAATTAATCTGGCGGCTAAGGTTTTAGATTAGTAACATATCATATGATATAAATCGTACAATATAACTTATTCCTAGAAAGTCATTTCAGCCAGATCAGATTGAATAATATGATATAAACTCGTATAGTACGATCAACAAAGAAAAAATCTACATTTTTAAAACCCTTTCCCCTTGTGTGTGTGTATAGTTGCTAATTCTTATATGTAATTTGTGGTCAGACTCAAGAAAATTAAAAAAAATAAAAATAAAAATAAAAATAAATACAAAAATTATAATGTTATAAACTCACACTCCTACTCTACCCAGCCTTGAGTCTTCTTATTATCCTGAGTAACTTGTGATCTCCCTGAAATTTTAGTACTCACAGACAAGAGCATAAATTAAATGTATTCAATGAATAGTAATTCAGACGACATTATTTGTCATCATCAAAATCTCAGACTAGGGGTCATGGATTGCAACAATTAGTTCAAAAATACTAATTCAGCCAGTTCAAATTGCATTTCCCTGTATGGTTAGTTCATCAGAAATAGACTGCTCATCCCAGATGATTAGAATATCATCCCAAATAATTAGTATAAAACTATTGAACTTTTTCTAGTATGATACCCGGCTATGCCTTATCATCCCATGCAATTCTCTATAATCTAGTATGAAAGGGTACAATCATCCTGCATGATTAGTTGAGAAACTATGGTCTTTATTTGGTACGATAGGTGGAGATCCCTTATCGTCCCATGCATGTTCTCTGTTATTTAGGATGATTTTCATCAATCATCCTGTATGATTGGATAGAATCAAAATTTATCATAATTGTTCCCCTAATCATAGATTAATTTAGGCATGATTGTGATCAATCCAGGACGATGAGCATCATCCTGTACGATATGAAAAAATTTGAATTTCATAATCTTACCTAAATTTTGTTTAACATCTTATTTCTTGATTAAAATTATCGTCCTATATGATAAGAATCATTGTAGAAATTTTTCTATATCTTTGACTAACTCCCTTGTGTGTATGTGTGTAAGGTTACTTAACTTTCGGATCCGCCATAGTTCACTTTTTACTCAAGAAAGGTAAAATAGATTTGAAACTTAAATTACAAACTTACTTAACCCTAGTATACCCAATCTTGAGCTGATTGACTTTGCAAGTGATATGTGGATCTGAAATGTTAACACACATAGAAAACATTCATGCAAATAAACTCAATTATCAGGAGATATCATGGTAAGAAAATAATAATATTTGTTATCATCAAAATTATAATACTTGAGCCCTAATTTGTACTAAAAAATGTTCCTAGTTGATGATTTTAATATTTATTCAGGGACCTCTGCATGCAGTGCAATGTCAACCCGAATAAATATTTAGAATGTTCCTATCTTACAGGGAGATTTTAGATATGATAAATTTGGCGTCTTAAAATTTTAAATATATTTTTGGGGATCTCGACACATATCAAAATCTTGACATAAATAAATTATTAAAATCCCCCACTCTTGTAGGGAGATTTCAAATAGATTTTGTATTTTAGAATTTTAAATATTTATTAGGGTATTTCGGCATACGGTTCAATGTTAACCCAAATAATTATTTAAAATACCCTAAGCCTTTTGGGGCATTTTGTGGGCTCTTTAAAATATATTTTTGTAACAAAAGTGAATTTCAAAATATAAAATGTATATGCTAATATATATATATATATATATATATATAGTACATTAAATATTACATTTTCTTTGGCAATTTTAAACGTAGTACTTCTTTAGGTATTAGCCATTTATCGATGACATATACCTTTAACAATTCAGGTTTAATTTTCCACCAATTTTTTGGTGTGGAATGATTGGTCTTCTCAGCACCAGGACCAATTCTCCTTCTTGAAATACTCGATGATGTATAATCTAATCAAATTATTTTACCATCCTCTCTTGATGGATCTTCACATTTAGTTGAGCTTATAATCTAATTTCATCGAGTGTGTTAAGCTCTTCCATTCTTAGATGAGCACTTTTCTCTTGTGTGAGATCTTACTGAATAGCTACTCATAGGGATGGCAACTCAATCTCCAGTGATAACACTATTTTAACCCCAAACTCTAGCATGTATGAAGTGGCTTTGGTCAGCATTTTTTAAGTTTTATGGTACACCCACAGTCCTTCTATCATCTTAATATGCCACTCACTTTTATTCTTGGAGAAAATCTTCTTTAATAACTGCACCAATATCTTGTTGAAGGCCTCTATCAATCCATTTTCTCTTAGGTTGTGTATGGATCAGTATCGTCAATTGATCTTTTGTTGATCGGCGAACTTATAAATTTTAATACTTTTGAATGTTGTGCCATTATATGAGATTATGCAGCATGGTACATTAAATCCATAGATTATATTATAGGTATAAAAGTTAGTCACGTGCTCAAATGTGACGTCTTTGAGTAGAGCCACTTTTTTCCCATTTAGAGAAGTAGTCTGTTACAGCTAGAATGAAGCAGTGTCCCATTGATGATGACAGATCTATCAGCCCTATTATATATACCCCATCTTTCAAATGGCCAAGACCCTACTATAGAGTGTAGTAAACTTGGAGATTGATGTATAATATCACCATGAATCTAACATTTGTGACTCCTATTGGATGATCATTTAATCTTTCAGAATCGTTGGCTAATAGTAACCCATCCTTTTATTTTTAGCAGCCATTTTGGGACCTTACTGGTGTGCATCATAAAGTCCTTCATAGACTTTTGTTACAACTCAATTTGCTTCCATGGTCCCTAGGCATCTTAGCCACATTTAATAGAAAGCTAGTCGATATAGTGTGTCATTAAAAAATGCATTTCGTAATGCTCTCTTTTGAATTTATGCTGCTAGAGATTTATCTAACGGGAGCTTACTTTCTTTGAAGTAGTTGAAAAATGGCTGCCAAAGTAGCCACAACTCTGAGCATCTACTGGATTTATGTCTTTTACTATATGGCATTCTTTTGGTTAATTATTAATAATAATTTATTAGGGAGGTTGAGGATCAACTGGAGTTCTATCATGCTGGATTGAATCTGGTATTCCTTCTGCCTACGAGAATTGAAAGATTGCCGACTCTAAGACCCGATGACTATGAACCCTAATCAATATAGGATCTTCATAGTTCGTATTCACCACATCCTTGGTTAATTTGACTAGACAATCTGCCTTGGTATTCTGACATCGAGGAATTCGAGCTATTCTAACATTTGATACTTATTTTAAAATCTTGAGAGCTCACCGACAACATTGAGCCAATTCAAGTTTATAAATCTTATAGATTCTAAGGACTTAATTTATCACAAGCTATGAGTTGTTAAAGATTTAGAGATTTCAAATTCTAACATCAATTATAATCTCTAGTCATGCTATTAAAGTATTGTATTCGACTTCATTATTAGTTTGAGGCTCAGTTAAACTGAATGAAAATCTCATTATATCTCTCTTAGGTGCTATAAAAATGAGATAATACTGGCTCGTGCTCTTATAAGATTTGGAGGTTGGGCATGTTTAATCGATTATGCCCCATCGAAATATATATCCCAAAATGAATTTTCAAAACCAGGAGTTTATTTAATATCAATATCATCTTGAATCATCCTATTCAAAAAGGCACTTTTAACATTCATTTGATATAATTTAAATCCTCTAAAATTAAATAAGCAAAGGTTAACAATACTCTAATTTCTACAAGTCTTTCTATAGGGGCAAAACTCTCCTTAAAATTAATCCCTTCAATTTGATTATACCCCTTAGCCACCAATCTAGCCTTATTTTTAACAACAACTTCCGAGTCGTTCATTTTGTTTTTAAATACCCACTTAGTTCCAACTACAGTTTGATCATTTGGCCTTATTAATTGATTCCTAAATATCATTTCTAACAAATTGATTTAATTCTTCTTACATTGCTAAAATCCAAAATTTATTTAAAGTGTTTGATTTACATTTGTGGGTTCTATCATTGAAATAAAGGAAGAATGATTGACTTCTTTGCTAAGTCCATGCATAGTCCTAACACCCTCTAGGTAAAGGGTTTTCTATCTCCAATTTTTTTTCCAAATTAATTTTCTCAATCCTTTAGGAGTTATTTTCTAAATCATCCACTTTCAAACTTGGCTCTTCCAAAATGTCAAATTTATCAAATACAACATGTGTGGTCTCCTCAATTACTAAATTTCTTTTGTTAAATACTCTATATAATTTTCTAATATTATAGTATCCAAGAAAAAATTCTTTTATTTGATTTTGGATCAATTTTTTTTTTAAAGAAGATTTTCTATTATTATGTATGAACACCTTACATCAAAAAATATATAAATGTGATAAATTAGGTGTTCTTCTCTTAAGAAGCTCATAGGATGTTTTATTCAATTTAAGCTTTATAATCAACCTATTCAGAATATAACATGCAGTACTAACTGCTTCAACCCAAAAAAATTTAGAAAGTGAATATTCAGTCAACATGGCTCTAGGAGCTTCAATAAATATTCTATTCTTTCTTTGGACTACTCCATTCTGTTGAGGACTCATAGGTGTAGAAAAATTATGATCAATTCCTTGTGCTTTATAAAAATCCTCTAATTTTTTATTTTTAAATTCACCTCTGTGATCACTTTGAATTGTTAAAATTTCTCACCCTAGTTTCCTCTGAATCCAAGTTAAAAAATTTCTAACTTTCTTAAATGATTATCTTATGAAATAAAAATTTAACCCACATGAATCTTAAAAAATCATCAATTATTACAAATCTGCATACCTTCCCTTCTAGACTTACAGTGTCGACCAATATAAAAAGATCCATATGAATAATCTCCAAAGGTTTGCTAGTTCTAAGAACCTTATTGGAATGAAATAAGGACTTCACCTATTTTTCTAGTAAAATGCATCATAAAGGTGATCCTTAGTAAAGTCTAATTTTGGTATACCTCTAACCAAATCATTTTGGGTACTTTTCCTAAAGTTTTTTATGCTAACGTAACAAAGTCTCCTATGCATCAAGATTTATCATAAATAGTTTTTAAACAAAAAACATTAAGAGTTTTAATATAGTTTAAATCTAACTTATAAACATTATTTACCTTAATTCAATGCAAACATCATTTCCATTTAGGCTTAATATGCATATAGTGGGAAAAAATTTAAAGTTGTACCCTTTATCATTCAGTTGGCTCATACTTAACAAATTATGCTTTAAGCCTTCAACAAGTAATACATTCTCTATAAATTTTTTTTGTAAGTTTCTGATCATATCTGTGCCAACCACTTTTCTTGTGGTATTATCTCTCAGTGTAACCTTGCCTCTATTCCACCGATATGAATTGTGTAGTGTCTCAAATCATATGCTTTGAGCAACTGATGTCCATATAACAAATGCTCTCACGAGGTCTTATATGAGAGCATTCCTACAAAACAATTAAGTGTTAGTCTTGGGAACTCAAATAATTTTGGGTTCTCCTTTTGGTTAAATAAAACTAGAGGCATGTATAATATGACTTTATTTATGCATCTTAGTTCTCCACATTAAATAAGTTTATCTATCTAAAGTATAAGTGTGTGAAATATATCCAATCATCCCACAAGTATAGCATTTAACTCTAAGAAGAGGGTTTTTCAATCTCCAATAATAAATTTTTCTCTTCCTAAGTTTTGAAATTTTTGACCTCAAATTAGGATTTGTAAAATCTTCAACTATAGGGGCTTTTTCTTCAAAAGCTTTCACTTTTAACTTAAGTAATGTGTTTACATCTTCTAACACATTAATATAATATTTTAAATAATGCTCTATGTTTTTAGATTCATCCTTAAAATTTTTAAAATCTTTTTCCAATGCAGTGTAGCATGATTTTAAAAGATCAATTTATTTATTCAAATCATCGAATTCATCAAGTAAACTCATGTGGTTGTTATCTATCAGTGTGTGATCTTCCTAAAGGTTTCATGCTATTTTTGTAATTCTTGTAATTCTAGGTTCAATCTAGCATATATTTTCTTAAGTTTTCTATATGCTATATGTATTCTTTCAGGAACTTCAAGCCATTCAGCATAGGTTAAATCACATACCTCTTCTTGATTTGATTGATTAAGATTATCGACCATTAAACACAGGTTGGTGACTTTCTCTTCCTTTTCTATTTCTGATGAATCTGAAGCTGAGTTCGCTCAAAAAGCTCTTTAAAATCTCTTCTTGTCATTTCTCACATTTACTTTCTCCTTAACCTACTCCTTGTTAGGAGTGACTTTGAGATTATGGCACTTCAGTTTTATATGTCCATGTTTCCTATATTCATAGTAAATAACATCATTAGAAATATTAATATTTTTATGGAATTTACCTCTATTCAACTATTGGCATCTTCTTTGCTTCCTTTTTAGAAATCTCTTGAATTCCCTTATCATCAAGGCAATGTCATCCTCATTCTTAAGTTATAACTGATCAATCTCTAAGTCATCCACTTTTAATGCTATGTTCTTCTCCTTTCGCTATTCTCCTGCATCAATCTTCTTTTGAGTCACTCTTTACTTGTAAGCAATTAGTGATTCAAGGAGATTATCAATAGAATAACATTTAAATATTTTGACTCTGAAATAGCATTAATTTTAGCATCATATGTAGTAGGCAAATAATAAAGATTTTTGTTAACCATTTTAACATTCGTTAGTTCCATACCTAATGCAAACAAAGAAGTGATTATTTGAGTGAATCTTGTATACATATCAATAATTGATTCATTGGGTTTTATGCAAAATAATTCTTAATCATATAATAAGATATTTAATCTAGATTGCTTTACTTCATTAGTCCCTTCATATGTAATACATAGTCTATCCTAAATGTCATTTCCATCTTTGCAAGTGAAAACCCGCATGTAATCTTCTAACTTAAGTACACAAAAGAAACTATTTAAGCATTTAGCGTTTAAATGTGTTAAGTCATATTTTTCTACAGTCTAATCAGCAAAGGGTGTTTTAACTCTAATGCCATCTATAAGTCTATTTGGCCTAGTATACCCTTCCTGAACTAAAATCCACATGCGATAATCAAGCGATTGAAGAAAAGTTGTCATGCGTGTTTTCTAAAAGTTGAAAGGAATATTATCAAATAATGGAGGTCTAGTGATCGAATACCCTTAGGTGTGTTTCAGTTTCCAAAAGTAGCCATTTTCATTTTCAAAAAATAGTCTAAACTTATAATTTTAAAACAAAACTCTTATACCACTTATTTATTCCATATAGGTTATTAAACCTATGTTATTGTCCTAAGGCTAATCAATAGGAGGGGGGCGGGAGGTGAAATGGTAATTTAAAAAGTTCTCTTGGATTTTTAATAGAAAATTGTTTAAACTTTTTTCAACAATTTAATTTTAATTTAAAATTTTCTTTTCACCAATGTAATTAAATTATAGAAAATAAATGTGAAAAATAAAAAGACACAAAATTTTATAATGGTTTGGTCAAACATTACCTACATCCACTCCCTGAAGATTCTCTCTTCAGGTATTGTACTATTACCAAAGTGACTCTCATTTTGCTCCCACAACAAAACGGAGAAGCTTTTACAAAAAATCTCTTCCACCAATCCTCGGTGCTATAGAGAACCGTCATCCTTTTACACCTTCTTAATATTGGTAGAGAATCATCATCTATTCATAGTCTCCAAGTGTCGATAGAGAATCGTTATCCTTTCACATCCTCCAAGTGTCGGCTGAGTACCGTCATCCTTTCACACCCTCTAAGTGTTAGCAGAGTATCGTCATCTATTTATACTTCCAAGTGTCGGTAGTGTACCATCGTCTTACTTCAATGATCTTCCCTCAAGCAACTGGAAAGAATAAAAGAAGAGTTGCAACTAAAAATATAAAGAGATTCTTACGTTTGAGTAACCTTGTGAACCCTTCATACTTTTCTTGCAAGAAATCTCTCTCAAAAACTCTCCCACATACACTCTTTCACTTTCTCTTAAAAAATCATAAAGAAGAACTCTTTACACATCATTTTTAATGGACCTTTTATATATAAGACACAAAAACCGTCCAGAAAATTAAAATTTTCCATTTTTAGCATGTACGATCATACAATACGATCATATGTTCGTACATATTAACAGTTCAAAAATGACTGTGTATAAACCTGTTATGAATCTTTATGAAATGATTACATACATGACGATCATCTGTTTGTACTATACGAATAGTTAGAAAATTTTTTATCTTCATTGGGACGAAAAGGGACCCCAGTTTTTATACTCTAGACGATGTCTGTACGAATGGGATATTGTACAATACGATCAATTCAAAAATTTTCAAGTTTGTTGGGATGCAAAGGGACCCATGTAACTCATTCACTGGATGACATACATACAATAATGACATCATACAATATGATCCATTAAAAAAAGTTTCAAGTTTGTCGGGACAAAAATGGAATCGTCCAACTTGTACACTAGACGCCATACATAAGATGACAACATCATACGGTACAACAGTTCAGAAAGACTTTTGAATTTGTTGGGACGAAAATGGACCAATCCAATTTGTACTCTAAACGATGTACGTATGAATGGGATATCGTACACTATGATACATACTTAAAAATTTTCTACCTTTTGTTCGTTTGAATGCTCGTAGGGGTAAATATCTGATTAAATCATCCCATATGAAATGACTTCATACAGTACGATCAGTTAAAAAAATTTATAACTTTTAAACACTCTTTTGGTGTGTGTGTGCACAGTTACTCAATTACAATCACATTATCTCGTACTCAATAAAATAAAAAATACATACTTCATTTATAATAAACCCTAAATTGATCTGATTTGAAGTCTTTAACAATCTGGAGTATAATTTCTCTAAAATATTAGTACACACAAACAACAAAATAATGCATCCAAAATTTGTTAGGAGAAATTGTAATTAAAAATAATAATATTTGATATCATCAAAAACAAACATATTGTGAGAATATCAACAATAAAAAAACTATGTTGCAACTATCTCAACAAGTAAGCTATCATTTCGTACAGATCACTAATAGAGTACGAAATCAGGTTCATACACATTATATATGGAGATTTGAACTATTCGTACGTATGATGGGTGTCCGGATTGTATGATATGAGTACGTTCAACTTAGAATTTTCAAATTTCTTGATAATTTTTATTGTCTTTCATATATAAGGGTCCTAAAAACTGTCTACATTAATCTTCTATTATTATTACTAAGAATTTCTTTCAAGAGTGAAAAGGAGAGTGTTTGGGAGAGTATTTTAGGAGTGAAGATTAAGAGATATTTTTAAGGGGAATTTGTGAAGGGATTCATAAGGTTACTCAAAGGTAATGATCTTTTATTTATTCTTCAACTTTCTCCCTACTTCCTTGAAGGCTTTTGAGAGAATATTTTTAAAGAAGATCATGATACTCTACCATCAATAGGAGAGTGAGAAAGGATGTTGGTACTCTGCTAGAACTAGGAGTGTGAGAAAGGGCATTGGTACTCTTCCATCACCATGAGGGTGAGAAAGGATATTAGTACTCTGACATCATTGGGAGGTGAAAGAGGATGCTAGTTCTTTTCCATCACCAGGAGGGTGAGAAAGGATAAGGTACTCTACTGCACCGGGTTTGTAGAAGAGAGGTTTTGTAAGGGCCTCTTCTCCTTTCTGTAGGAGAAAAAGGAGAGTCACTCTTGATTTAGTGCAATACCTCAAGAAGGTGTCTTCAGGGAGTGGATGTAGGTCTAGTTGGACTGAACCACTATAAAATTTGGTCTTCATCTGTTCTTCACTTTTTACTATTTTTTTTTTATTTTCTGCACTTTTATTTTTTTTGTGGTTGAAAAATCTTTTGTGAGAATTTACCATTTTGCTAAATATATTAAATCAAATTTCTAAATTTCCAAGATAAATTTTAAATTATCAATTCACTCCCCCACTTGGTTAGCCTTGTGATAGTTCTGTTAGGTCTAACAATCTACTCAACCTTTCAAGTGGTATTAGAGCCTAATTCAAAAATTAAGGTTTAGACAACTTTTTAAAAATTAATCATGGCTACTTTAAAAAACCATAATACTCCTGAAAGATATTCAATCACTAGACTATCACTATTTGATAACATTTTTCAACTTTTAGAAAACCCGTACATCTACTTTTCTATAATCAATTGACTATCATATGTGGATTTTAGTACATGAAGGTTCCACTCGACCCACTAGACTTGTTGATGACATTAGGAATGAAACACCATTTATTAATTGAATAATAGAAGGAAAAGAACTAGCTCAATTAAACACAAAATGTTTAAACAGTTTCTTTTGTACCCAGAAATTTGAGGATTATATATGTGTTTAAACCTTTAAAACTGGAAAAGAAATTTGGGATAGACTTTGCATAATATATGAAGGAACTAATGAGAAGAAATAATCTAGATTGAACATTCTTTTACACGACTATAAATTATTTCATATTAAATTGAATGAATCAATCATTAACATATATACTCATTTTATATAGATAGTCAGGTCATTGCATATTTTAGGTAGGGAATTAACAAATTCTGAGAAAGTTAAAAAAATTATTTGTTATTTACCTACTACTTATGATGCAAAGATAACTATCATAACTAAGTTAAAAGACCTAACTCTATATTATATTGACAATTTGCTTTGATTATTGATTGCTTATGAGTAAGGAGTGACACAAAGATAGATTGATATAGGTGATAAGAGGAAAGAGAAAAATATCACGTTTAAAGTGGATGACTTAAAAAGTGATCAATCATAACCTGAGGATGAAGATGATATTGCACTCATAACGAGGAAATTCAAAAATTTCATGAGAAGAAAGAAAAGGAGATGTCAGTAGTGGAATAAGGATAAGTTTTATAAGAATACAAAATTTTTTTAAAGATATAATTTGTTATGAATGTATGAAGCCTGAATATATTAAATCATATTGCCCTAATCTCAAAACTAATCCTGGTAAGGAGAAAGTTGAGGAGAAAATCAATTTTAGGAGGGGCAAGAAAAGACTGTAAAGAGCTTTCTACACTGACTCAGCTTTATATTTCTCAGAAATAGAAGCAGAAAAGTAAGTCACAAACTTGTACTTAATAACAGATAAGCTTGATCAATCAGGTCAAGAGGAGGTATGTGATTTATCATATACTGAATATAGAATATTTAAATTTATACAAAGTGTTATTTAAAGTTTATGAGAAAATTTATACTACATATAAGAAACTCAAACAATTGCATGATAAACTGAACATAGAATATTTAAATTTATAAAAAGAGCATGAAATCCTTAGGAATGATCACACATCTATTGATAGTAACCACATGATATTATTAGAAGAATTTGATGTTTTAAACAAGAAACATGAATTATTGAAAATGTCTTATATTGATCTTGAAAACGAATGTAAGATATTTATAGATGAAATAAATCAAAGAGAACATGAGTAAAGAGCTTACAATGTTGTTTTATAAAGTGCAAACTCATATATTAAAGAGAAATTGAAATCTCTTGAGAAAAATAAGACACCCCTTGCACTTGAATAATTTTATAATCCTGACTATAAGTATATAATTTTAAAACCTAAGAAAAGATATTATAACTCACATAGATTGATAAATCCTTTTCCCTGTGTGAAATATTTTTCATGTAGAATGATTTGGCAAATCTCTCACACTTATATAATTCATAGTAAAACACATATAGTGTGGAGACCTAAGATACATAAAACACAGCATATCAAACATGCATCTAGATTATTATTGCTAAGAGGTAAACCCAAACTTGTTTGGGTTTTCAAGTATAATGTTTGATCATTTTGTAGAAATGCTCTTGTACATGTCCTCGTGAGAGCATTTGATACTTAGACAATGCATGTTTGGAGCACATAACTAATGATATAACTCAATTCATATTGCTAGAAGCTAGGAATAGAGCCAAAGTGACACTTAGAGACAATACCACTAGGAAAGTGGTAGGTATATATATGATTGGCAACAAGAACACTTTTTTTATTAAGAATGTATTATTGGTTGAAGACTTAAATCATAATTTATTAAGTATTAGTCAACTTTGTGATAAGAGTTATTGTGTGAAATTTTTTCCTACAAGCTACATTATAAGCAAAAAATGGAATTAAAGTATTGCATGAAAATAGGATAAATAATGTATACATACTTGATTTAAATTTTGTTAAATCTTCTAATATTTTTTTTCTCAAAATAATCATTTATGAATCACAGTTATGATATAGAAGACTTTTTTATACAAGGATGAAAAATCTTAGGAATATCACCTAAAAAGTATTGGTTAGAGGGATACCTAAACTAGACTTCACTAAGGATTACCTATGTGATGCATGACAATTAGACAAACCAGTGAAGATCTCCTTTCATTCAATTAAAGATCTTATAACTAGCAAACCACTAGATGTCATACACATAGATCTTTTTGGACCGGTTAGCACTGTAAGTCTAGGAGATAAAACTTTTGGATATATAATTGTTGATGATTTTTCAAGATTTATTTTGGTTAAATTCTTATTTCATAAGAGTGAATCATTTGATGAATTTAGAAATTTTTCTACTTGGATTCACAGGAAACTAGAGTGTGAAATTTTATCAATTCAAACTGATCATGGGAGAGAGTTTAAAAATGAAAATTTTGAAAATTTTTTTAGAGAGCAAGGAATTGATCATAATTTTTCTGCACCTAGAACCCCTTAGTAAAATGGGGTTATTGAAAGAAAGATCAGAACTTTGATAGAAGTTACTAGAGCCATATTGGCTGAATATTTATCTCTAAAATATTTTTGGGCTGAAGCGACTACTACAACTTATTATGTTTTGAATATATTGAACATTAGATTCAAATTGAATAAGACACCCTATGAACTTCTTAAGGAGAGAACACCTAATCTTTTACATTTCATATTTTTGGATTTAAGGTATTAATTCATAATAATGGTAAAACTCTTTTAGAAAAAATTGATCCTAAGGAGACCACACTTGTAGTTTTTGATGAATATAATATTTTTGAAGAGCTTAGGTTGGAGGAAGAACATATTGAAGATATCTCCCAAGAAATTAAAAAAAAAAATATTGAAGAGAATGTTGGAATAGAAAATAAATTGACTAGAGAATGGAAATTTTCTAAGAGTCGCCCTAAAGAATTGATTTTAGGTGAATCAAATGAGGGTGTTAGAACTAGGCATGGACTTAGCAAAGAAGTGAACCACTTAGTTTTTATATCAATGATTGAGCCTAATAATATAAATCAAGTACTTTTTGATGAATTTTAAAATTTAGCAATGTAGGAAGAATTGAATAAATTTATTAGAAATGATATTTGGGAATTAATTGAAAGGCCAAAAGATCAAAGTGTTATAGGAACTAAGTGAATGTTCAAAAATAAAATGAATGATTCAGGTATAGTGGTTAGAAATAAAGCAATATTGGTGCCCAAGGGGTATAATCAAATAGAAGGAATCGATTTTGAAGAAACTTTTACCCCTAAAGTCAGGCTTGAAGCGATAAGGGTATTACTAGCCTTTACCTATTTTAAAGGATTTAAATTGTATAAAGTGGATGTTAAGAGTACCTTTCTTAATGGGGTGATATAAGAGGATGTTTAGGTTAAGCAACCTCTAGGTTTTGAAAATTCAAAATTTTTTAATCACGTGTTTAAATTAAAAAAAGGTATTATATAGACTAAAATAGGTACCTAGGAGTTGGTATAAGAGGCTAAGCACTTTCCTACTAGAAAGGTCATTTATTAAAAGAAGTGTGGATATCACTCTCTTCATAAAAAGGGTTAGATATGAAATAGTTATTATTCAAATATATATTGATGATATCTTATTTAGATCCACCAATAAAAATCTTTGTGATAAATTTTCAAAATTAATGAGTAGTAAATTTAAAATGAGTTAGATGGGAGATTTAAGCTATTTTCTTGGTTTTAGCATTAAGCAGAATGAGGATGGAACTTTTTTTAGTCAGTTGAAGTACATTATAATTATCCTCAAGAAATGTGAAATAGATAGTGCTAAACTAGTGAGTACACCAATGAGTTCATCTGTGTAGTTAGATAAGGACTCTTAAGGAAAAATCTGTTAATCAAAAGAAATTTAGAAGAATAATTGGATCATTACTTTACTTTATAGCTAGCAGACCAGATATCATATTTAGTGTTTATTTGTGTGCTAGATTTTAATCTGATTTAATGAAATCACATCTGACTAATGTTAAAACAAACACCATATGTATTTCAAAGAATCCTATTCAACATTATAAAACCAAGCATATAGATATAAGGTATCACTTCATTAGAGATCATGTGGCTAAAGAAGAAATTGAATTGCATCATGTTATTACTGAGAATTAACTTGCAGATATTTTCATAAATTCACTAGCTTTTGAAATTTTTAACATCTTAACAATCAGATTAGGTGTGATTTATCTTAGTGCTTCAAATTGAAATTCTATAAATTGGATTTGTAATGTATTTGTTTAGTTTCTTTATTTGTTTATTAGTTGTTATTTGTTTATCTAGTTTGTGTTTGTTTTTCTTTTGTCAGTATTATTGTTGTTTGTGTTTTCATTGTTGCTTGTCATAGATCATGTGTAAATTGTTTTTGAATAGAATTTTTATTTATCATATCTTCAATTTGATTTCCTTTCATATTGTATGAACTTTTTTGTATTGTACAAATTTTGTAGACTGTATATGATTTTGTTTTAGTTAAGCACACAAAATTGAATTTCTTAATACATGTTATACTCTACTATATTGTCATTATATGTACAATTAGTTATTTTTTGTCGGTATATTGGGGAGCTTTCCAAAGTCAGTTTTTTTTGTCAGATCAAACGTACGAAATTTTATTTCATCTATACGATCATATTATTAATTTCTCATATTGATGTACCTAACTGCCAGATACGATCATTATTATTCTGATTATTTCAAAAAAATAGGTGTTCATTTGTACGAACGTATGGTTAAAAATCCTGTACAAAATGACTCTTCGAGAATGACAGTTTATGAAAAGTCATTTCATTTTCGGCCATTTCCATTCGTATGTACAAAATTATCTTCATCTCGTATGATTTTAAAATCACTTGTGTAATCAAAATTTCATATTGTATGATAGGTGATTTTATTTAAATTGGAAGGTATTTGATAGTTTTTCTTCACAATCATTTTCAAATCTCTAATAATTTCAAATCTAAGCTTTAGGAATGGCCAGCAGTAGCAAACATCCATGAACTTTCAAGGGATCATCTTCTTACACTGGTAGAGACGAGATTTCTCTCAAAAGAAAATGAGGAAGCCTATGATCATTTTGTTAAAGCTAAGATTTCCCCTCTCGCCTCCAGATTCAAAGAGACATTAACTTCCCAATTATGCCTCTTTTCCCCTAAACTCAATTCTATTTTATCCTCACTTTGATCAATGTGTATCATCAAGACACCTTTCAAATTTTTCTTGCAAACATGAGAGTGAACAAAGATCACACTAGGTTGACTTCACATGTCTTTAAGCAGCAAGTACAAATAAATAAGCAAGATTTAGGCACATTCTTTCAACTTAGAACTAAATGGGTTAGGGAACACACCATGACCTCTAGATCTAATTTTGACTTGTCTGAAATTAACCAAAGTCTTAGAGGTATCGCTCAAGTCAATAACCATTCCCGTGTGTATACCCTAAACAAAAATGCTAGGATCATCCAGCACATTTTGAGAACTTTTATTATATCTAGGGCTGGTGATTGTATTAACATGACTCATTTATTATCAACAATCACATACCTTATCATGACCAACACTTCTATTGATGAAACCTAACTTATTATAGACTATATTTATAAGGTTTTTGATATTGGAATTTCTCATAATAGGAGAAAAAAAAAAGTGGCTTTATGACATTTAGTTGCCTATATTCAACAAAAGAAGTATAACTTAATCCATCCTAACACTCCTACTCAGCTTCCTATATACTTTTACAAAATCATCTTGTTATGTAGTTTTTAATCGAGATTAAGGATATGAGGTAGAAGAATCTAAGGGAGAAGAAGGAGCCCCTGCTCTAGCATCTGTACTTGCTCCTGGACCTGATTATAATTTATATCAAGAAATGGTCTAGCATTTTGATAGACTAGAATCTCATTTTGATGAATATTTTGATCAGATTGAGACTCACCTAAATCAATAAGATGTGAGGTATAATGAAGACATGGGGCAAATTATAGGACAATTCTACTATGTCAACACATAAGTAGCTATGATAAATAGTTACTTTACGATGTTCACCCCTTAATAACTTTCAGACCAGGGTCCCTCGGGATTTTAGTTGTTAATTCTCTATTATACTTGTTGCTGAAATTTTGTATTTGTTATTGACATGTTTCTTTTGATTTCAAGTGTTGGCTTTGTTATATTATGGTTATTCCTTTTATGATATGATGTATTGATTGTATGTGCTATAAGTGTTAAATGGAATGATATTTTGACTTGTATTGAAATTATTCTTCTTAAATTATTTTAAGTTTTTATAGACTAATCAAATATAGTTGATCTCTAGAATGAAATTTTAACATACTTTGCTCTACAAATTAATTTTCTTAAAAAAATTAATTTCTCAAAATTTTAAATTAAATTATGATTAGGTGTAGATTAGAAGATCATTCCCATGTTCTTATAGATAAATATTATTTAGCTATAATTATTACAAAATAGATGTTTTATTTTTATTTATTTTTTTCAATATATTTATTTTTGTAATTATTTGAATTTGTTTAAGATTTATTGATATTGGAAAGATAAAAAATATAAAAAGATGCATAAAGTATGCCAAAAATTAAAAAGATGCACAAAATGTGCCACGAGTTTTAAAAGATGTGAAATCTTCGCCAAAGTAAAAGAGGTACGAAATTAGCCCAAGATGAAAAGATACACAAAGTGAGCCAAAAATTGAAAGATGTGCAAGTCACCAATTATAGTTCTTTCCTTTATCTGTCTATCTCTTATTCAAATATATTTAATCAATAATAATCTACACTATTGAATAAGAACCTAATTAATCTTTATTTTATCACTTTTGCAATAATTATTTTTATTTTATATGTCTAGAACGAATAATAAATCTGATTGATTTTTCTTATCTTAAATATTCTTAGATTTAAAATATGAGACTTTCCTTTTTTCATTAGGAAATTAATATTGTCTTTGCAAATATTTTAAAATCTTCTTCTTAATCATATGCTTGATTTATCAATACAAACTTATCTTTTTCAAGTGGTATTTCCCTTTTTATTGTTGTCAAAAAGGGGAGTCATTAGTTATTGTTTGATGTTGTATTATATTTTATTGTTTGATATGTGTATTATTTTCATTAGTTATTATTTGATGTGTGTAGTGTTGTTTGATGTGTGTATTGTGTATTGTGTGTGTCTTATTATGCATTTTTTTATTAGTATTTGTTATTATTTTGATTTTTATTTAAATCTCTTATTTTAAATTGATCATTCATTGAGGGGGAGCTTAGGAGAAAAATTGCATTTAGTGTTAACTCAAATAATAATTGTGTTACCATCATTAAAAAGGAGGAGATTATTGTGACTTAGTTTTCAAGATTAAGTTTTATATCATGAGATTTTTTATAATATCAAAATATTATTATTATGATTACTATTTCTCCTAACATATATTAGTATACTTTCTTTATGTTATTTTTGTTTACTAACACTTCAGGAAAATAATACTCTAGACTGTCAAAAACTTCAAGATAGATTATATTAGGGTTTCTTGTAATGAAGTCTGAAATTTTTAAATTTTTCTTGAGTCTCAGAGAGTGTGATTATAATTAGATAACCGTGCACACACACTAGGGGAGGAGTCAAAACTTTATATTTTAAAAGTAATCATACTATACGATTCTAAATCATACTAGATGATTTGTCTTGGTAGTTCCTCCAAAAAAGAAATTAAACAAATCATACCAAAGAATTTTTATTTGAACTTTTCATAATGTATGAAGTTTGATTCATATAGACGATGTTCAGAGTACGAAATGATTGCGTATTAGTTCGTCCCATAAAAATATATAATTTTTTAAACTGTTCATATTGTACCAAGTTGGATTCATATAAACTATGTCTAGAATATGAAATGGGTATGTACCAGTTCATCCCATATAAACACATCAATTTTTTGAACAGTTCATATTGTACAATGTTGGGTTCATATAAATGATGTCTAGAGTACGAAATGGGTTCATCCATATTCATACCAAATAAAGCATGATTATATTTAACAACTTGTACTTTACAATGTAGGGTTTGTATAGATGATAACCAGTGTACAAAATGCATTCATACATAATCGTACCAGACGATCTTATTTTATTTTGAACATATTATACAATACGATGTTAGTTTGTATAGGCTACTGAAAGAGTATGAAATCACATTCATATCGGATTGTATATAGAGATTTTAACTATTTATATGTATTATCGGCGACCGTATTATACGATATGAGTATATTCAACTTGGAATTTTTAGTTTTTTGAATGGTTTTTCTTATCTTTCATATATATATATGGGTCCTAAAAACTGTCTCAACTAATCTTCTAGATTTATTGCTACAAATTTCTTTCAAGAGTGAAAATGAGAGTGTTTGGGAGAGTGTTTTAGGTATGAAGATTAAGAGATATTTTTAAGATGAATTTGTGAAGGGATTCACAAGGTTACTGAAAGGTAAGGATCTCTTTTTTATTCTTTAAGTTTTTCCTTACTTCATTGAAGGATTTTGAGAGAAGATTTTTAAATAAGATCATGGTACAATGCCATCACCAGGAGAGTAAAATGGTATGTTGGTACTCTGCCATCACCAGGAGGGTGAGAATGGACATTGATACTCTACCATCACCAGGAGGGTGAGAAAGGATGTTGGTACTATATCATAACCAAGAGGGTGAAAAAGGATGCTAGTTCTCTTCCATCGCTAGGAGGGTGGGAAAGCACGTCGGTACTCTGCCACACCAGGTCGATAGAAGAGAGGTTTTATAAGTGCTTCTCCACCTTGCTGTGGGAGAAAAAGGAGAGTCATTCTTGATTTAGTGCAATATCTGAAAGAGTCTTCAAGGAGTAGACGTAGGTCTAGTTGGACCGAACCACTTTAAAATTTTGTGTTCATCTATTCTTTCCTTTGTACTGTATTTATATTTTCTGCACTTTTATATTTCTTTGGTTGAAAAATATTTTGTGAGAATTTATCATTATGCCAAACATATTAAATCAGTTTTCTAAATTTCCAAGAGAATGTTTAAATTACCAATTCATCCCCTCTCTTGGTTAGCCTTGGGATAGTTCTGTTAGGTCTAACAACCTACTCAAATTTTCACTAAAGACCCTAATTTGTAATATTAAGTGGCACTTGTCACATGGACTTTAAATTTAATTTAAATGATTTGATTGATTGATTTAAATTGATTGTGCAATAGAAATGTCATATTTTTCTAGCTTTATTTCTTACATGTTATATTTTTTTTTAGCCTAGAGAACAATCAGAGGCTCGTGAGGGTATAACTCCAAAATTATTCTACTTTAATTAAATTAAAATTTTTATGCTCACATATAAATATTAACATTCTAAGAAGTAAGCTTGGGGATCATCGAGGGTTTTTCATGCGTACATCTTGAATATTTTCTTCCTTTTTAGGCACATCCCTGTCTATGAGTTATGACAATCCACCTGGCCTATTAGGGTGAAATCCTTTCAAGGGGAAGTTATTCAATCCTTAGGGTAAAATTTATTTTCTAAACCTAGTTTTTAAACATCTTTATATAAATTTATGCATTTATCGAGTCAATTAGCATGCATTATATTAGAACCAAACATAAAAGTGTCTAAAATTTTAATTACATTTTGTCAAGCATCAATTGGCTTAAATATGTTAAGGGGCCACTTAGAATTTACTACAGACGTTCGGCCCAATTTCTAAAAACTTAATTAATAGCCCACCACTCTTTCATTAAAGATCGGATACATGATTTTAAAACACCCAAGTGATTAGTTGGCTCCCTAATCCAAGCCGGGGTAAGCCAAGCTCTTACACTGCATTAGTTAAGTTTGGACCACTATCATTTAGTGCCCAATTTAGACTTAGGATCTAGGACAAACTCAAAATCATAAGTCCCCACCTTTCTGGAATATAATCACAACTTTTAAATAAATTATCAACTCAAATAAAAACTTCTCTTTAAATCAAAACATAAATTCCAACACATAGGATAGGCTAAGGTGTTTTGGAATATCAAAAAACCTCATAACTTCAATTCTTTTGACCTATGAAAATAAGTATTTAAATTTTGATCCAATCTCAGTTAAAATTCTTGTTTCATCTCCTTTGATATCACTACTCAAAAATTCTAAATAAAATTTATATAATTATTTTAATCGAGAGTTATCATAAGAAATATCGGTCCCCTATAATATAATTAACTAAGAGGGCTTATGCTCGTAGGAGATTTAGAATCCAAATCAATTTTTAAAATTAATTTTTCAAAAATCAATTAATCTTCTTTGGAAAAATCAAAATAAACGACGATCGTTATCGTCATTTTCAAAAAATTGATAATAAATGATATTCTCTTCCCTTAGGAAGATATATTATTTATTATCATGGCTTTGAATATAAAAGTAATTATACTTCAACTAGGTTATCATAGCCATATACTTGATTGGACATCATTTTTATTCTTCGGGGTTATATGAAGTTCTTTCATGAATTTGACTACAATAATCAGAATAAAACTCATAGTTTTGTTATCTAAACCAATTAAGGAATGATATCTTTGCCTTCCGCGAGCTGATATATTGTTCATAATGCATGTTCGATTTCAAAACTAAAATCTCAGAAATTATATTCTCACAAAGAAAACTAACTTTTCAAAACCATTTTTCAAACTCAACTTTTTAAACAAATAGTAACCCTTCTATACTTTCCCGTAAGTGATAGGTTGATTGCATGATGGGTCTTCTACAGCGGCCCGTAAAAGCTTGCATTATCGTAGTCTTCAATATTCTCCTGTGAATGACATGTTGAATGCACGAATGGTCTTCTAAAATAAACCATGGACACTTGGTTTGATGTTGTCACTTTGTATTTTGCTTGTGGAAAATATATTGGTCATAAAATTAGTCTTCTACAGCATCTTGTAGGAGCTTGCATTTGTTGCATGTTGCTCGCTTATGGTTGCAAAGGGTCAATGTATTTACTGGCCATTAAATGATGATTATTTATAGGGGTGTTGTAGTATCCTTACCAGCAGATCATCACCCGCCTATATATATTACTTTTCATAAGATGCATTTTTCATCATTGATAGTAGGCCCTTGTACTCATCACAAACTTCTATCTCTTGCCTATAGAGGATCCACCACAATGGTGATGAATTCACCATCATTGTTTATAGATAGGGTCATTATAAGAATGAATAGTCCCCCAAAAATAGCTTGTAGAAACTCATATGTATTGTAGATTTGTTGTACCTATCTGTGCATAACATACTATATATGTAGCTATACATGAAGTGGGGGTTAATCACATTCATTACACACCACATTTTACTACTTGCAGTGACCTAAAGCATTTGCTTGTAAGCTAATACGGATTGTAGGCAAATTATGTCGATCGAGGTATCTTCTAGAATTGGCT
>NW_021318756.1:446776-473032 GCF_001605985.2 Dendrobium catenatum
TAGAACATGGTGTGGAAAATCTGTAGTTAACTCTATATACGTGAGTATACATCAAAAGTTGTTTTTTTTTGCTAATCCTGTTAAGTTTGGTAAGAACTGTTTAAAAAATTGTTGTCAAGATTGTGAGATTACTGAATCTCCAGACATAAGATTTGTAGATTGGCTTGCAATCAAATTTAGATTTTATTTGGGACAGCTTTGGATTGGCATTTTAACCAATTTATTTAGTAAAAAAAATTTAAATAAAAAATTTTATACTAAAAAGTTGCTTGGAGAGAGCAATAGAAAGCCATTCCCAAATGAAGTCTCAAAGAAAAAAATATATTTTTTTGTTATGCTATTTGACCTTATTCCATAATTATTCGATAAATTTTACACTTGTGAATGTTGACAATAACATAACCCTCCAGCTTTTCTGATCTAGGCCATTTGGGACTGGGTAACAGCAATGTATTCATATAGCTGACCTACATAGTGGACAAAACTTGTTTTGTGTTGTTGTTGTTGCTAATTGGACATATATGATCATGTTGATTCTCTATTATGTCTTAGTGTTGACCCCTATACCTCAAACAACGTGCAAAAGGACCAAACTGGTGACAAAAAGCGATACTGATCACCTTGGTGCACACGTCTCTTGAAGGGTCAAACAACCTTTGAATTGCCAACTACAGTGGCATTGCCGATCAAAACAATCGAACAATTCTAGGCGAGCCCTTCGTAGTCAAATTAAGATGAGATCGGTCAAAATGACGACAGTCACCCGAAATAAAGCGTGGCACTAATGAAGCGGACGCCAGATCGACGAAACATACTTCATCAATGCATTTGGAATGTTGCCAACAATATGAAAACTACATTTTGTTTATTCAATTTGAAGCATACCGAATTGGTGGGCACGGATCCCGAGGCACAACACAATTTTAAGAAAACAATTAGCCTTGTCGATTATCAAAATGATGTCGTTCGCAAAATGAATTTCTCCATTACGACAGAATATTGTGAAATACTCAAAAACTTACATTTGTTGTTCAATTGGAGTATCAGAATGTGTGACATGAATCTCGAGGGAAAAACACGTATATGAAGGAGAATAGGCATCTGACATTATCGAACAAAGGTCCAATCGTGAAACAGACTCTGCCATGCGCAAAACATCCCAAAATTTAAAATGATAGTGAATTTGTGCAAATTAAAATATGCAGGTCGAAAGCATCCGAGGCCAAAGCGTGGATTTCCAGGAAAGTTCACTCGTGCTACCCAAACACTATCCAATAATTCTAAATAACCTATCACTTGTTTAGAGAAGATCAAAACACAAATCGAGGTGGTCTAAAGAAACCACACACATTTTGAGAAAAAATAAGCATCGGATTGCTCAAAAACGACGTCGATTGTGAAACGAACTACACCGTTGTGACTGAGACAAATCAAATACCCTAAACTGCATTATCAATTCACTAATTTTTGATATTCAACAAATTTGACCAAGTAAATGAGATGAAATACACACAAATTCAAGGTGACTGCACACATTGCTAAACGAATGCACGAGAAGCAAGGCGATTTTGATTTAACTAACACATCCCCATCATCAGCAGAGCTAAATTAAATGGTTTTTTTATTAGATCATTAAACCAGCTTCTATTCTTTTTTGTAAATTAAAAAATCTATGAGGTCAAATAAAAAAGCTCAAATCAAACATTAATATTACCTCGTAATCTCCAAATGTATTGCATCAGATGAAATCGCTTAAATATCGATCGGTTGGATGCTTTAAAGAAGAGATGAGCAGTCATCCTTTAGGAGCAAAGTAAAAAAGCAACTACAAATAATCGCAAAGATGAGAGGTACCATTTGCCTACAAGAGCATAGAAGACATATAGGGAAACCCGCTACCAGCTCATCTACGAACCAAATGTCAAATGACTACAACAAATGCAAACCTCTTCCGAGCTATTATAAAAGGTTTATTATATAGCCAGTGTGTCAAACCACAAACAAAATGTAGATATAAGTAGAACAAATTCAAAGTGTTCCTATAGTAAGTTCTATAAAGAAGGTTTACTGTATGCCTAATGTGTCAACCACAAAACAAATGCAGAATAACTACAACAATTCAAACGCATGGTCAGTTCTAGAAGAGAAGGTTTATTGTATGTCTAGTGTGTCAACCACAAACAAAATTTTAGAATTAACTCACAAAAAATTCAAATGCCTATAATCACATTCTAGAAGTCTGTATGCCAGAGCAAGACTACGGAAAAAAACATCATGTAAATACAATTGTCTACAAACAGAAAGTAGGAGATTTAGTTTTAGGCCACCACAATTCCCCCCTGCAGGACAATAATAAGTAGTTCATGATCATACCGTACAAAGCTCTAATAACTCAATCAAAATCTGTTACAACCATGCCATCGGATCCCGCAAGCATCCATGCTAAATGGATAGAAGGTATTTACCAAATTCCAAGAATGCCCCCATACATGCATCATAATGTTGTATACACATATGTACACTAAAGGGTTAGGTGCAATCACACCTACATGGGCCCCAGTAAGCATGTATGGGTCACATGGTGACCCAATCCTCCAAGCAGGTAAAATAGAAAGTTAACAAGTTCAACCAAATAATTAAAAAGCCCCAATCACTCGCATGGGCCCGCGACGAGCGTGTTATGGATATTACACGTGATGTCTAGGGCATGTTGCGTAGGCTAAATGATGAGATCTAAGTTCGAACCTATCCTTGTCGCATGGTTTGAACCATTTAAATAAAAATGCAGTCACGAGATTGACCAGAATATCTTTTATACATCATATTAGGCCTTCAAGTCCCCTTTACAGAATAATATCATCGATAAAATCATATATCTATATGGTCGCCTACTAGCGTGTTCTGGGTACACACGTGACATCTAGGGATGCTGCGCGGGGCTCTATAAGAAATTCATATTTGAACGACCCTGATCCTCCTAAGCAAGTAAATAGGATGGGTTTGAGAAATGCTAATCAAATTAAGATTAAAATATCCCTAAACACCATGCATGGCCCTCCATGAGGTGTTATAAGTATGTATACATGAATCTAGGATGCTGTGCGGGTTAATAAAGTGAATGCAAGTTCAAACTTCGATCATTTTTATGTAGATCAATAGGAGTCGGCAGGATTTGAACCATAAAACAAATTATATAGTGTTGTGATCGATATTTCTTTACTATATATGAATCAAATAGGATATAATCGATAGGGCATAAAGCCCTCTATTTGCAAGGTAGATTCATATTTATCCCCATAGATAGAGCATTTCCTTAGCTTCTACAAGGGCCCCTTAGATGAAGCAACCCATGGCTGCCGATCAAGGTCCTTCTTCAATTGCGGTCGACTTAAACTCCTCTAACTAAGTAGACCCCCAGGGACCATGATGGCTGGAGACGGAACAGGAGATCTATGATCTGGTCCATCATGCATTCCCCACCATCCCTTTTAAGGCAAAAATGGTGAAATTTTTAATTTTTAAATATCAAAATCTATCAACTTTCAACCATTTCCAAATATCCATTACCCAAGCTGCTAACTGTATGCCTGATATTATATATTTACAAATAACAATCTTGATCTGATGACTAGCCTTAATCGAAGGTTACTCCTTATTTATCGAGAGGGATAATAACTATATTGGGCTTGTGCCTATAGGAATCAGAACTCAGATCATAAAGTCCTCTCAAAGATGAGGGTGAAATCTCTTAGGTAGTGTCATATCTACAAACCCATATGCCTTCCCAAAATTTATCCAAAAAACTTCATTCCGTTAAAACTTCCCCCCAAAAAAAGAAATAAAAAGTACATTGGGTAGAGTCGAGGCTAAATTTTTGGAGCAGTCCACAAGATTTCTGTGACTCCGCTGGATTGTGTTTCTCTTTCCATCTTTGGCTAGTATTCTTAGTATTATCATAACAGCTAATTAAATAACTAAAATTCAAGATTTCAAAAGAACATTTAACGGATGAAATCGTTGAATTTTCTTAAAATGATTATTTACACCATTCATGAGATAGCATATTTAGTAGGGTTTCTAATTATTTTATGCTTGTTAAGTTATCATTTTGATCTTTTGTTATATAAGTCTCTTTCAATATGAAAGTGGGGATGATGTAATCAAGATTCTGATATTTAACCCTTACATTTCATTTATGCCAAGATGGATCTATCAGAATACTGCTGTAACATTCAGCTAGTTGGTGAGAGCCCTAGCATTTTATAGTGACAAATGTCTAATCAAACTGGGAGTGTTGGAGCTACCACTGTTCAGGTGGCATGATCTAGCAATGCTGACAAGGACTGCCATCCACGAAGGGCAAGAATACTGAGAGGCTAGAAGAACTTAAATACCACAGAAGCCCCTTCCTACCCGTCGTGTGCATCTATCAGCACAATAAACCTAGCTACTATTAATCTCAGTAAGAAGATTTTTCTGGGTTTGAATGGCTATGGCAGGCTGAAAGCCCCGTCCATCAGCAGGGTTTTAACCTGAGAAAGGACTTCTATGTAACTTGCAAACCACCACATTCTCTGCCAGTCAGGTTACCTGTATCTGAGAAGAATAATGCTGAGCTTCAATCATTGGAGGAAAGTTAACAAGGAGGTAGAGAGAAAGTGAATGCCATGCTCCAGCATAACTAGTGCCTGTGCACCCATCAAATTTACTGGCATAAGAGCCAGAGCATTAATATCCCCACCTAAAATAGGTCTACCAACTTAAAGTGGGCTGAAAAGAAATAGCTTCTTCTGGTTGAACTCAAAAATAATCATTATGGGTGCGGTGCGTCGACCAGAAGCACTAACCCCTCAGAAGATAAGAGAACCTAAAAGACTATTAGCCTGAGTACATCGAGTGTGCTTAAGATAATTAAGGAGAGGGGTTTGATGAAGAAGAAATTTCAGAGGCCGCTAATTATCGAGGCCAGGGGAACCCCTATGAGGGAAAGGCTATCATCTATTGTGATAGATGAACAAAGAAGATACCAATAATAAGCTTAGTGGGAAGCACATCAGGGCATGACACTTGGACCACATGTCTAAAGATCTACCACCGAAAGGGCCCGGTGGAAGGGTAAAAAAGTATGGAGGCTGAAGCTTCAGAAAGAGAATATGATTAAAAGAAGAGGACTAAATCTAGGTGTGACATCCGGTGTAGATTCCCAAAGATCCACCCCTGCCTACAAACAACTTCAAAGACGGGTCCTGAAGAAGAACTATGATGATATCCCTCCTGATGATTGACACCTTAAAGAATCCTCCAGGGGATCCCGTCATTCACTGACCCCTTCGAAAGAAGAGATTAACTTCGATTGCATCCCACTGGTCGAAGAAATTTTCTTTGCATAATAAAAAATTGAAGATCCAATGGCATTGCCACTCAGAGATTCGAGTACTAGAAGGAGAAAGGAAAGGAGAATAAGACATGAAAGAAGGGAAGGAATATATCGAAGGGAAAGAAAATATCAAAGAAAATATTGAAGAATATATTGAAAAAAGTTTGGAAGAAGAAATGTAAGACATCATGAATATTGAAGGCGTCTATATGGTAAGACATACACGTGCTATCGAGGAAGTCTATAATGACGATGGTGAAGACGATGTTAATTGGCAGCCACAACCCAGGAAAGTATGCCAACACAAGACAGGTTCCTTCGCTAGCGGAGATGACCACTCCCTAGGAGAACAAGAAATAGAAGAAGTTGAGGAGAATCCCCTTTGTGACCAAGACACCACGTTTGCTGACATAAGGAAACAGATGAGGGCCAAAGATAGGGAGATTTCTTAATTGAATAAAAAAAATGATTGAGAAGATGACCCAAATGGCAACAATGATGCAGATGATGTAGAGAACTGCTGCCAGCGGTGCCATGCCTAACCCTTCTACTGATCCTCTAAATCACCTCCTGAGCACGTTCATGAGGCTCAAAGTATAACTTACCAGCCTACTCCTCAAAATATTGCTAGCACCTCTAAGCCTATAACGGCTGCATAGCTCGAAGGAATAATTACAGAGAAGATCAAGGCTATCATAGCCATTGATCAAGCAGAAAAGTTAGTTGACAAAGGTCACCCATACCTTGCTGAATACGACCAAGTGTCATACCCGAAAGGGTATTCAGTTCCAAAGTTTCACACTTTTAATGACACTAACTACCCTCGATAATACTTGGCACAATTTAAATCCACTTGCAGGAATATAGGGGAAAATGATGTCCTACTCTTACGATAATTCATTACACACATAATTGCAAAATTTCTATTCGATTGTTAGAGTTTTTTGTTTTGATCACATTGCCCGGAATGATCCCCAAATTATTCTAGACGATCAGTTCAAATAGAAATCCTAATTAGGGCATCCTGATTAAGGCAGCCACAATTAAGCGAATCATCCTGGATGGTATTATCATCATTTGGGATAATAAGCTCAAATCAAAAAGAATCTACTGCCAGATCAATTTAGGCATATGTTATTTTTGGAAATTGTCTAGGACATCATCTAGGATGATGAAGTATAATTATGCTTAAATTAATATGATAATTAAGAAAAATAATTAAGGTTTAATTGCTCGATCATATCATCCTGGATGATAGCAGGAACGTCCAGGACAATCATCTCACAAACCTTAGTTCTTCCTGGATGATCAAACATCAGCCTAGTTCTATTCAGGCCGATACTCCGGATGATATATACCTTTTTATACTAATCGGCCCAGATGATCATTTTACTTCTCCATCATCTAGAAATGCATTCAGGGCGATGTTCTGGATGATACTCCATAATTTGTACTGATCGTACAGGATGATCCTTATATCATCTTTGATGATAAATGTCGTTTATTACAATTAAGAGTAATTTTGGAGCTTTTCTATTTAAGATCTCTTATTTTTACAAGTTAGAGTCTTTGGCAGCCATTGAAGCTTCGTTCTTCTGGAAGAAACTTGAAGAGAGAACTTAAAAGGAGAGAGGAAATGGTGGAGTTTGAGAGAGTGAGAAGATCTTTTGAGGGGATTTCAAGGGAGTGTTGAGAGGGTTCCACAATGTTTCTCCAGCAAGCTTGCACCTTAGTAGCATCGAATTCAATGTTCGTCTTGAGGGAAGTTTTGGAAAGAAGAATATCTCTTTGGTGTTTAAGGACCAGGCTACTCTATCGCACCGGGGAAGGTGGAAGTGATTTTGTAAGGGCTTCTTCACCTAGCTGTGGGGGCTAAAAGAGAGACACTAAAGGTTTAGTGCAATACTCAGAGGGTGCCTCCGAGGAGTGGACGTAGGTTAGGTTGGACTGAACCACTATAAATCTGGTGTGTTCTTTCTTTTTATTCTTTTGCATTTAATTTCCACACTTATTTCTCTTGTGGTGAATCTTGGTTTCTTTGTGTTTTTATTTTGTTTAAAGAAGTTTTAAATATTCAATTCACCCTCATTCTTGGTTAGCCTTAAGACTAGCTCATATGGGCTTAACATCCTTGTCAAACTTTCAAGTGGTATTAGAGTCAGGTTCATAAAATCTAGTTTTTGAAAACTTTTGAATTTCGATCCATGGCTAATTTTTGTAATCATAATATTGCGGAAGGTTATTCAATCACCTGACCACCTTTATTTGAAAATATTACTTTTGATTTTTGAAAAATTTGTATGTCTACTTTCTTGCAATCAATTAATTACGAAATATAGTTAATGATTTTAACAGGTTAGTCTATACCGTCATGTGTTATATATGGAATTAAAACTAATATTTCTTTTAATCAATGGAGTAGGGAGGAACAAATTAATGCTCAATTAAATGCGAAATAGTTAAACTATATTTTATGTGCTTTAAATTTTGATGATTGTTTTTTTGTATCCACGTGCACTACTGGAAAGAAGATTTGGGATAAATTGCACACTATATATGAAGGCACTAGTGAAATCAAGTAATTCAAGTTGAATATTTTAATGTATGATTATGAACTATTTTACATGAGATCTTATGAGAAAATCTTAGACATGTATACTAGGTTTATTTAAATTGTGACATCATTACATACTTTAGGTAAAAAATTTTAAAACTTTGAAAAGGATAATAAAATTCTACGTTGTCTACTTAACAAGTTTGATGCCAAAGTTATTGCTATTTGTGAATCAAAAAATTTGAATAAATATTCGATTGATAATTTGATTGTCTCACTCATTGCCTACGAGCAAAGCTTGGGTCAAAGACTTTTGGATGCAGGTGAAATGATAATACTAAACACCAAAGACTTGAAGAAAAATGGCTTAGTTGGTGATGAGAGTGATGACTTAACATGCAAATTGAAAAGCCCACTAAAACATAAGCATCAACAAAAGTGAAATAAAGATAATAATAGTAAGAATGTTAAGATTTCTTCTGACGTTATTTAGTTTTAGATGTAGGAAACTTGGGCATATAAAAATCAGTGCCCTAATTTAAAAACTTTTCCTACGAAAGAAAAGAGTAAAGCTAAGCAAATTGAGAAAAGGGAAAATAATGAAAAGCAAAAAATCTCATGGGCAAACCGGGCTTCTGAATCATCGGACTAGGAGCAAGATGGTGTTTAAAAGCCTTGTTTATGTTGTGTTTTGGTTTTGTTTATTTTATGTATTTTTCTTTTGGTTTTGTTTCTTCATTTATTTTATTATTGCATTAATTTTTTTGTTTTGTGAAGTTTTCTCTGATCAACACACATATATCACCTTTTTTATTTCACATACTCTTTATAAAATCAAATATAGAAGTACGTTATTTTTATTATTTTAAAAAAAGTTACAAAAAAATACAAATACAATAGTATGTTCTCCCCCTTTGACATTATCAAAAAGAAGAGGGAGGGGCACAAAGAATCAGAATAATCAATAAACAATTAAAAAAACAAAACGATCCCTGATCAGTGAGGAAAAAAATCAAATTCTCTTAAAACTGAAAAAACTTACCTCCTATTTTTCTTAAATTTTTTAAGTTTTAGTTGACTTCGCTAAAAACAGTCAGAGGAAAAAAAACTCATGATTTTGTCTCTCTATCTATTTTCTTGAAAAGGTTAATTTACTTTTGATTCAAAATCTCCATCATATTACAAATTGAATTTTGAAATTAAAATTTTTTCAACATCCTATATTTTGTCTATCGCATAGGGATCTTTTACGAGTTATTGAATCTACCTTATAATTTTCGCAATCAAGTAGTTCAATTTATCAATAGAATGAGTTTTCTTTAGTTTTTTTAAAGTTTTAGAAAGGTGACATATTTGATTGGAAAAAAAAGTGGCCAATGATGTCAAATCAAAAGATACACAATGACGCCAAATTGAGAAAGAAATACAAAGTGTATGAAAAATTAAAAGATGTGTAAAGTGTGCCAACCAACTGAGAAGAGGCATAAAATGAGCTCACAAAAAGTAAGCTTACATTTCTTGTACTTCTTAAATCATAAGAAAACCCTTTTATCTATTAATATTTTTGATAATTGTGCTTGAAAATTATTATTTTTATTCACCATTTTTTGCATTAATCTTCTATTATATATATTTCATGAAAGGAGTTTTGAAAAGATTATTGTTTTATTTTCTAATTTATTCATTGATTTAAATATTATGTTAAAAAGTTTTTTAGCCTTTAAAAGAACTTGATCTTGAATTAACAATTTCTAAATTTTGAATCTTTTCTGGGTTATGAGTTGTTAATTCATTTCTTACTAAGTTTTTTGAATAAAATTAAAAGGTAACTTTCTCACTTTTAGAAAATTTGTTTTTTTTCCTCACTGATTAGGGATCATTCAATTTTTTTAATAATTTATTGATTATTCTGATTGTTTGTACGTGCCAGTCTCTCCTCTTTTGATAATGTTAAAGGGGAGAACGTACTGTTGTATTTGTATCTTTTTTGTAATTTTTTTTAAATAATAAAAATTGCATACTATTATATTTATATCTTTTTTTTTTACTTTTTTTAAAAATAATAAAAATAACAAAAATTTTCTTTTCCCTTAATTTTAAATTTTTATTCTAGTGAGGGGGAGATTAAGAGAAAAATTTTTAATTTTTGCAAATTCAACTAGTAATATTTGTCATCATAAAAAAGGAAGAGATTATTGCAACTCGAGATTTTGAGTTTATATATTTTTTATGATAACAAATATTATGGCTCATTTTCTGTTATCTACTTGTATTATTATTTGTGTGTATACTAACTTTTTAGGATTACGATGCACCATTCAAGGCTCAAGATTTGGGAGAATATGTTTTATTTGTAATATTCAATTATACACTTTATAATTTCTTGAGTCATACCCTATAAGGGTGTATGCTTGCTTAGTAACCTTGCACACACACAAATGAAAAAATTTTATCTGATTATTAGAGTTTTGTATTTTGATCACATCTTCCAGGACGATCAGTTAAAAATAAAAACCCTAATTAGGACATCTTGATTAAGGTATCCATAATTACGTGAATCATCCTAGACGATATTATCATCGTCTAGGATGATATGCTCAAATTAGAAAGAATCTTCCGCTAGATCAATTTAAGTATATATTATTTTTGGACATCATCCTAGACAATAAAGTGTAATTATATCTAAATTAATATGGTAATTAAGAAAAGTAATTAAGGTTTGATTGCTCGATCATATCATCCTAGACAATCGCAGTATCGTCCGGGACGATCAGTTCACAAACCTTAGTTCTTCCTGGACGATCAAAAATTGGCCTGGTTCTATTCAGGGTGATTCTCTGGATGATATGTACCTTTTTTGAACTAATCGGCCCAGACGATCGTGAGATCATCCCGGAAGATCAGTTTACTTTTCCATCATCTAGACATGCATTCAAGATGATGTTCTGGATGATACTCCATAATTTATACTAATCGTACAAGACTATCCTTTTATCATCATGGATGATAAAGTTAGTTTGTTGCAATTAACAACAATTTTGGAGTGCATCTATTTAAGACCTCTTATTTTTACAAGTTAGAGTCTTTGGCAACCATTAAAGCATCATTCTTCTTAAGGAAACTTGAAATGGAGAGAAGAAAGAGTGGAGTTTGAGAGAGGGAGAAGATCATTGGAAGGGATTTCAAGGGAATATGGAGGGTGTTCCATACGGTTGCTTCGGTAAGGTTGCACCTTAGTACCATCAGATTCAAGGTTTGTCTTGAGGGAAATTGAGGGAAATTTTTGGAAGAAGAAGATCTCTTTGGTGTCACAGGACCCGGCTACTCCCCGGCACCGGGGAAGGTGGAAGTGATAAGGGCTTCTCCACCTAACTTTGTGGGCTAAAGGAGAGACACTAAAGGTTTAGTGCAATACTCAGAAGGTGCCTTTGAGGAGTGGACGTAGGTTAGGTTGGATTGAACCACTATAAATCCAGTGTGTTCTTTCTTATTATTCTTTCGCATTTAGTTTTTGTACTTATTTCTCTTTTGGTGAATCTTGGTTTGGTTGTGTTTATGTTTTGTTTAAAGAAGTTTTAAATATCTTATTCACCCCCCTCTTGAGTAGCCTCGTGACTAGTTCATAAGGGCTTAACATTCTCGTCAAACTTTCAATTAATTTCTTCACCCACAACATCTTTTATAGATTTTGTGTACCATGCTGCATGATCTCAGACATCTGCACAATATTCAAGAGCACTAAAATATACAAGTTTGTCAAGTAACATAAGATCAATTGGTGATATTCATTGATATACAATCAAAGGGCCAATGACTTGGCGGAGGCCTTTAACAAGATGTTGGTGAAATTGTTAAAGAATATCATCACCAATAATAATAAAAAAGCTCTCGTTCTGCAGCGTCTGGCGACTTTGAGGCGATTTAGGGTTCCTGTTCTTGCATTCCTCCTGATCATTTTCTTGGCTTTTGGTTTTATTTTTTTGTTGGTTTTTTTCTTTCTTTCTATTTGCTTATGTTCGTTAGTTACTTTATTTTGAGTTTCTTGTTCGGTTTTTCTTTGGGATATGACGACTATGTCATCATCTTTCCTTCCGACTGCTGCATTTACTGATGGCCGCACTCGATCTTTCGAGGATGTTGTCTCTAGATCATCTTCTTCTTCTTCTTCTAAGCTTAATTTTGTGCAGTATTCTCTTAAGGGTTGTCTGGCTCTTTTGTTCGATGACTCTATTGTATCTATGCTTGCAACACCTTTTG
Source organism: Dendrobium catenatum (assembly GCF_001605985.2). Classification (NCBI taxonomy): domain Eukaryota; kingdom Viridiplantae; phylum Streptophyta; class Magnoliopsida; order Asparagales; family Orchidaceae; genus Dendrobium; species Dendrobium catenatum. The sequence goes on from NW_021318756.1 coordinate 458,965, forward strand.
CCCTTACTCTGGTAGATAAATTTGTTTTACATCACCCTAATCTGGATGTGATCTGCAAGTTTTTTGTGAGTTTGAAACTTTCTGGTTCATTTCATGTTGATTTGCTGGATTCGAGACATGTTGCTATTCAATTAATGAACAATCTGGATTATAGTCGTATCTTTGCTCGTAGATCTTACTACATTCAAGGGTATCAATTATGTCTTCTCAAATGGACACCTAATTTTGACGTGCGTGAGGAATCCCCTACTGCACCGGTTTGGATTGTCTTTCCTAATTTGAGATTACATTTTTTTAATACTCAGGTTTTATTTGATCTTGCATCTATTTTTGGAAGGCCTTTACAAACTGATCAAGACACAGCTTCCATCTCTCAGCCTTCTGTTGCTCGTGTTCTTGTGGAACTTGATGTTTCAAGAATCGGAGGTTTGGTTAGGATCGGAGCTTAACAACTACTTTCAAAAGGTAGAATTTGAAAATTTACCTATATTCTGTTCACACTATAAAATGCATGGCCATGCTTGTAACAATTTCTATAGGTTGCATCCTCACCTTCGCAAAGTTAATGTTGGGTCCAAATAATCTGAACAAATGGTTGATGTTCCTTCTGATAATGAAAATTTGCATCATGTTACTCCTAATGGTAATGATAACTTGGACCTGCGATGTAATTATTTCAAAGTCTAATGATGTGCCCTTACCTGTTACTGTGAATGGTTCTCTAAACAGTATGATTGACCCCTTACCTATTATGAATTGTGTTCCTATAACGACTGCATCGTCCCCAGAGGACTCTCTTTCTAAACATGTTGATATGAGTGGTAATGAGGATGTTTCACCTAATGTTGGTATCATATTGGAAAATCAAGGGTTGAATGATGCTGTCTCTTTAAATATTCTGAATCTTGTTTCTCCCATTTTAAATTGTTCTCTAAATGCTATTTTACCTGTTAATGTTGATGATGGTTTTTGTTCTAAGGAAATTGATACCGACTATTTCTAATCTCCAGATTATTTCTTTCAGTCATGTTGGGACTAGTCAAAAGGATTTAGTAGAAATTAAAAATGCTGAACTGGGTTTGAATAATACGGGATGGAGGAGGAAGAATTGCTGGAGGAAGGAGAGCTTCCTCACAAAGGTAACGGTAGAGGTGAGAATCCTGAATGCAAGTCTCCTACTTTTTCTAAAATGCGTTATGATAATCTTACTGATACTGAGGATCTAGAATTTACTACTAAATGCTTTGCTAGAGATGATTTTGATATTAGCTTTGTTAAAGGGTAAGGTAAACATGGTTCAAAGAGAAAGAATCATATGTCACAATCGGGAAGGAATATCGATCTTGTTTTAAAATCTGGTAGAAATACCCGTTCTCAAACTAGTTGCTAATTTTTTGGTTTCTTATGTTTAAATCACTCATTTGGAATGTGAGGGGCATTGGGTGTGCCTCCTCTAGGGTGCAGGTTAAGAACCTTTGTCGCATTCATGATATTTCCATTTTAGTTTTACTTGAACCGCTTGTTAATGTCTCTAAGTTACTACTGCTAGATTTCTTGGTTTTAAGCATTTTATGGCTAATTGTGCTAATAAGATTTGGGTTTTCTAGAAAGACCTGGTTCATATTGATGTTCTTGGTAATTTTACTCAAGTGATTCATTATCATATTGATGTTTTAAATGTCAAGTGTTGTGCTTCTTTCATTTATGCTGCTTCTTCCTGTGGCTTGATGAAAGTTTTGTGGGAGCAATTAACAGATTTTCATAATTTGTATCATGGTCCTTGGATGGTGGGGGATGATTTTAATACTATCTCTAATCCTGCCGAGCGAACCTGGGGATCTTCTCCTAATTCTTATTCTATGTAAGATTTTAATAATATGATTATTGACTGTAATCTCAGTGATATTAGTTTTTCTGATAATCAGTTTACTTGGCATAGAGGTCACCTTTGGTAAAGACTGGATCGCATTTTATTCAATGATAACTGGATCAATTCTTTTAGCTCTATTTTTGTTGAGCATCTTAGTCGTACTCTTTCTGATCATTCTCCTTTACTTCTTTCTCTTAAAATTAGACAGGTTAATGTTATTCCTTAATTTCGCTTTCAAAATATGTGGCTCTAACATAATTCCTTTTTTGGTGTTGTTCATGAGAATTGGAATGCTATTTTACATCCTGACAATTCTATTGGGGGTATGAAAAGACTCTGGTTTAAGTTAAAATGGCTTAAACAACTTTTAAATTAGTGGAATCATAATGTTTTCAAAAATATCTTTACTAATATTTTAAATGTTGAAGAGATGGTTAATAATTGTAAAAGTATTTGTAAAAACCTTCCTTCTGAGGCCAATTTTGCTTCTCTTAGAGAGGCTAAATCTAATCTTTGTAATCTTTAGGCTCAGGAAGAGACTTTTTGGAAACAAAAGGCTACTGCTAAGTATTTGGTGAAATGTGATAATAATACTAAGTATTTTCATGCTTTGGTTAACTGTAAACGTGCTTCTAACTCTATCTTAAAAATTGCTCGTGATGTTGGTTCTATTACATAGAATGGTGAGGAAATTGCCATGTTGGCTGTTCAACACTTTAAAAATAGGCTTAACAAGGAATTTAATCCTAGTAATTTGCTTAATCCTAGCATTATCCCCTCTCTTGTTTCTGAGGCTGATAATGACATGCTTGCTAGTTCCCCTTCGATTGAGGAATTAAAAGATATTGTTTTTAATATGAACGGTAAATCTATGGCGGGACCTAATGGTTTTACTACTAAATTTTTTCAAAAATCCTAGGATATTATTAAGGATGATCTTTATGCTACTGTTTTGGATTTCTTTGATGGTACCCCTATGCCTAAGTTTTTTGCTTCGACTTCTATTATGCTCATCCCTAAGAAGATTAATGCTAATAATTGGGATGATTAAAGACCTATTAGTCTTTGAACTTTTTTCAATAAATTGCTTTCTAAAATCTTTATGTCTCGTTTATCCAATGTTCTTGCTAAGATTATTTCTCAGTTTCAAATGGGTTTTGTTAAAGGTCGCTCTATCTATGACAATATTTTGCTTGCTAAAATTTTGTCATGATTTGGATATTAAGGTGAGGGGTGGTAATTCCATTCTCAAGCTAGACATTTCCAAAGCATATGATAATATTAGTTGGCAATTTATTTATAATATCCTGCATTCTTTTGGGTTTAATGTTGAGTTTATTAATCTGATTAAAAATTATATTGAGGGAGCCTATTTTTCTTAGCTTATCAATGGCAAGAGTGCTGGTTTTTTTAATTCGTCTCATGGTTTAAGGCAAGGTTTAGGTATGTCCCCTGCTATCTTCATTATTATTGTTGATTATCTTTCTAGGTGTATTGCTAACATGTTAGATTTACACACCAACATGTATTTTAGAACCAAGGGGGGTTTCCCTATTTCTCATCTCTATTTTGCTGATGATTTTATCATTTTCATGAATGCTTCTCGTAACAATATTAATAAACTTATGTATTTTTTCCATGTTTTTTACACTGTCAACGATTTGTCCTTGAATAATCATAAAAGTTGTTTCATTATTTCAAAGAATATGAAGAGGAATCGTACCTCGATTATTAAGGAATTAACTTGTTTTGTGCATGGGCAGCTTCCTATCAAGTATCTGGGTATTCCTCTTTTTAAAGGTAGGAAAAAATCCTTCCTGTTTAATGATTTAATTTCTTTGGGTCAGCATAAACTCATGTCCTGGGAGTCTAGTTTTTTGAGTTTTGGGGGTAGACTTACTCTCAGTAAAAGTGTGCTTTGTTCTCTTCCTGTCTATTCTTTTCAAACATTGCTCCCCACTAAATGGGTGTGTAACTATATTGATATTATCCTTAACAAGTTTTTTTTGGAAAGGCTCTTCTAGTAACACTAAAATTACGTGGGCCTCATTGGACAAGTGTTGTGGTGTTTTAAAAGAGGGAGGCCTTGGGTGCAAAACTATGGCTGACCTAGCCCATGCGTTCTCTTATAAGTTATGGTTCGATTTTCGTGCTAATTCATCCTTATGGGCTAAGTTTATGTACTCTAAGTATTGTGTTGGGAAGCATCCTTCTACTAGTTTTGTTAATATTAGAGATTTTAAAATTTGGCAAAGGATGTGTAAGATTAAGTGGGATGTGGAGCATCATCTCTCTTGGGGTCTTGGTAATGGTAATTTAGTTTTTTGGTAGGATCAATGGTTAAATTATGTTTCCATTGATTCTCTTATTAATTCTACTTCCAATGTTACTATTAAGGTTAACTACTTTTTCACTGATAACTCTTATGATTATGATAAGCTTGCTAAGGTGGTTCCTGATTGCATTATTCATAAAATCCTCACTATTCCTATTAACGTTAATACTAAATATGTTCTTTTAAGTCAGTTAACTAATGATGGTTTATTTAGATTAAAAGATGCTTAGCATGATTTTAGAATTAAAAAAGAAGTTAATTTCATTTACTCTAGGATTTGGCATAAAAGCATCCCCTCTATGGTTTCGACCTTTGTTTGGAGAATTTTAAATAGCTTTATTCCTATGGATGACAATTTGATTAAAAGAGGCTTTGTCATTCCTTCTAAATATCAATGTTGTTTCCATTCTGAAAGCATGCATCATGTTTTTGTGTCTGGGCCTATTGCGGTTAAAACCTGGTGCCACTTTGATGATATCTTTAAATTAAATATTTTTAAGGGGAACATGTCTATTTATGATCTCCTTAAGGCTTGGTTGTTCATTATAAAGGTCATATTAGGAATGTCACTTCTTCCCTTATTTTTTAGTATCTTTGGTTGGAAAGAAACAACTCTATTTTTAATGGTATTAAGATGGATTCTTCTAGGGTTATTCATAATGTGAAAGATAAACTACATAGCCTGGTCTCGATTAAATTAATTACTATGAAAAGTTTTAAAAACTTTTATCATGTTATTGCTAACCTTGTTTTTAAGTTGCAGTTGTCTTCCTCTGCTTCCACTCCTTGTCTGGTTTTTTGGGTTAAATCGAGGGTGGGTTTTTTCAAGCTGAATATTGGTGCTGAGGTGGATAATAATACTTTGGGTTGTGGTGGCATGGGTATGTTATTCTTGGTTTTGTTGGGCCTTCTCAACGTAATCCTCGATTGGCTATTTTGAATTCTATTCTCTATGGGTTAAATTGTTGCTTGTACCTTCATATTTCCAATATTATCATTGAGGTTGAGTGTCTCTTTAATATTCAATGCTTATTAAATTGTGTGGATGCTCCTTGTGATCATGAGGCTTTTTATACTATTCATGCTATCAAGCAATTAATGGTTCATTTTTAGATTGATTACTCTCAGGTGCTTAGAGATGGTAATGCCTGTGCTAGGTGGCTAGCTCAGTTTGGTGCGGGTATTGATGGTTTTAAGGATTTTGTGCAAGCCAATTCTCTTGCGCCTCTTAGAGACTTTTTAAGACTTGACAGAATTTTTTTCCTTATGTTAGGACTTAATTGTTTTTCTTCCTGTTTTTGGTTTTTGTTCATGTGGTGCTGCTCTGTTGTGCTGGTTCAGTTTGATGGGTTGGTCTCCTCTTTTTCTCCCTTACTGATTTCCTGCATTTTAGTGTGTGGTTTTGAGGTTCTGGAGGTCTTATCTTTTTGTGGTTTTGTCCATTATGGTTCTAGGTGGAGATCTGGTTTTGGCCATTGTAGTCCTGCTTGAGGGTCTCTTTTTCTTGTCATTGCTTAGGCTTTAGCTGGGGGATTTTGGAGTTGGCTGGGGTGCTTGGTTAAGATGCTGCACTTGTTGGGTTTCATTACTGAGCTCTATTATTTTTGGGTGGGGATTTGTCCTGAGTTGTTGAAGGGCCTGCGGTTTCTCTCTTGGTGTCCTGCTAGGTGGTGTGCTAGTGCTAATTCTTATTTTCTTTTGGTTTTTATCCCTCGGCAAGTTGCTTTCCATGGGATTTCTGGGTTCTCTATTTTAGGATTGTGGGTTGTTATGTTTTGTTGCTTTTAAGGTACATATGAGATTGGGTGGAGTATTGTTAGCTGCTAGGTGGTGTTGTCCATTTCCTGCTACTTGGATTTTTTGAAGTTGTGGGGTTGGATGGAGCTGCATCAGATTATTATTGGCTGTTTGTTGCTTCCTCAACTGCACTCTTCTGGGCTTATCTCTAATGGTCTTAACCTTTTAAATTGGATTGTTTTGAGCATCTTTAGTTTACATTGTACTATCTATTGGTTTATGTTGGATACTATGTGTATCCTTTATAAATTTAGCTGGTATACTTGCTATGCTCTTTTGACTGTTTTCCTTGCTGTTATTGGTGGGGTTTTTTGGGGGGGTTCTATCTGGATTTTCTCTAGGGTGATTCATACTGTTATGTTGAGGGGTGGTTCTTTCTTAAGATGGAGGTCGGAAGTGTATTCTGGAGTGTGGAGCATGGCTGTTTTTATGGATGATCTCTAGTCCTTTATTTTCTATACTAATTATTTTTTGTTTTCTTATAGGAAGAAGCTATACCTATTTCAAGGGTGGTATTTTTTACTTTTTTATAATTGTCCTTTTCTTTTCTACTTTTTTGGTTTGGTTCCTTTTTGTTTTTAATAGGATCAATTTTGTGTTTTGAATTGCTTCATTCAGTTTGGGATAAGGGAGCTGTTGCTGAGAGCTGATATGGATAGTCTCCACTTTTTCTAAAATGTCAGCCTTGAGCACCATAGAATGTACCTAGGTTTTCTTGTACTTAAGCTTAGTAGGGACCTTGAGCTTTTAGGATTTTTTTGTTTTTTGGCTTGTATCTCTTTTGAGTGGTAGTAAAGCTCGAGGTCCCTTTTAAGGACATTGTAATTTTGATTTTATATTAACGCGTAGGCCCCTTTGTGGGTTTCCCCTAAATAATAAAAATATCATCACCAATAATAAAAGAGAGTGACTCACTAAAATGGTGAGGCACTATGGTCGTATCGTACTACTTATAAGATGCTAACTAAAGCCACTCACTACTCACTGGTATTTAGAGTTGAAGCTGTATTACAACTAGAAATCGAGCTATTATCACTTAATGTAACCATCCAGTATGATCTAACTCAGGAAAAAAATGTTTGATTGAGAACAAAAGAACTCGATGTGCTCGATGAAATTAGACTACAAGCACAATAGAACTTGGAGATCTATCGAGTGAGGATGATGAAATTATTTGATCGAATGGTACGTCATCGAGCATTTCAAGAAGGAGAATTGATCCTAATGCTAAGAAGGCCAATTTTCCCACACCAAAAAATTGATGGAAAATTTGTGTGTAACTGTGATGGTTCATTCATTATTGAGAAGGTATACATAGGAGGAGCTTATTAATTGATTGACTTGGACTGTTAGAGGCTTATGCTGCCAATTAATGGTTGATACTTGAAGAAGTATCATGCATAGGGATAAATATGTGTTTAAAATTTATTTTGTGATTTACATGAAACTACTAGTATATATATGATATACATTTTAAAATTCTTTTGTAATACAAGAATGCATTTTAAAAAAAAACTAGGGATATCTTAAATATTTATCCGGGTCAACAACGCACTGCATGCTAAGAACCCTGACTAAATATTTAAAATTCTAATAAATCTACTTCATTTTGAAATCTACCTATGAGGTAGGGGCATTTTAAATATTTATTTGGGTTTACATCAAGTAGCGTGCTGACATCCCCGAATAAATATTTAAATTTCCAAAAGTTTAAATCTACTTCATCTTGAAATTTTCATGTGAGGAAGGGGGCATTTTAAATATTTATTCAGATTGACATCGCTCTGCGTGCTGAGATCCTTGAATAAATATTTAAAATCATCAACTACAAAGATCCCTTTAAATCAGTATGCAGTAACTTCAATTATCAACACATATGTGAGTGATTTTCCTGAAGTTCGAGACACCTCTCCTTCCAAGTATACTAAGAATTTTAAAGTTAAAAAAGAGATTTTTATGACTATACGCTCCAACAAATTAAGTTAGAAAAGCTTAAAGTCTGTCAACAGCCTGAAGCTTAAGGTTTGAATTAGTGTAAAAGGCTATATCAAACAAGCCCAAATATGGTCAGATCGTTGGCAGCTCCTTCTACTCAACGTGCGAAAAGAAAGGCCATAGTAGAGGAACCCCCCATTTCACCAACCCGTTCGTAGGGACTGTAGGACGTACGAAAGCTAATTTTACTCGATAAGTTCAAGTGATCGCAGTCTACTAAATTCTTCTAATCGATTGAAGAATCAGAGTTCTGATGGAAAGGAAGAGTCACGAGCAACTACCGAATATGTGTAGGTTTCAAATCTTCAACCACAAAGGAGAACTCCAAATATACCAACTTTAGTAGATTTAGCATTGGGAAGCATACTTTTTGAAGCTCAAGTCTGAAGCCTAAATGGTGTAAGAGGTTGGATCCAACAAGTCTAAATATGGCCGAATCATTGGCAGCACCATCTACTCAGCACTGTTTAAGAAAGGCCATACTAGAGGAACCTTCATTTTAATAATTAGAGGATGAAGAGCTATCAAATTCTAGCTCTCCTGATCTGATTAACTCAAGTGACTCAGATTAAAATCTACTCAAGTGGTTATGGATCATGATACCCACATTTGGTAATATCAACCAAATCCAAAACCTGCCAATCATTCAACAAATCCACAAAGTGTCAAGCGATGATTGAAAGAATTTTTCTTTAACAAGTCCACCAAAGCATAAAGCAAAAGAATGAAGAAATCAACCCAAAGTTCGTATAAAGCCTAGGGCTGAACTAAGAAGATTTTCGTCATCAATAAGTTCACTACCCATAAGCTCAAGATTGATGACTTTTTACTATAGAACTAATGTAAACCTAAAGTGTTTAGGTTATCGGTATCTACTCATTCATCAAGTCTGTCAATACATAAAGCTAGGATAAAAGAACTCTCATATTTGTCAAAAGAATCCAGCATCAAAATTCTATTCAACACAATATATAAAACTTTGGATAGCATCTTTTGACTCAACAAATCATTATCAATTAAGCTGAAAGATGTTTAGATTTAACACTTAACTCTTGAGCATAAATATCCATTTATACAAATGGAGACTAGTCAAAAAAGATATTCAACTTGACATCTAAACAAGTTTTTGGAGATCCACAAAAATGAAACTCTCAACATGACTTCCAAAAAAGCTCTTGGAGATCTACAAAATGAGAACCTCTGTGTGACATCCAAGCAGGCTCTTGGAGATCCGCAAAATGAAGCCCTAGTGTGACATTCAAAAAAGATTTTGGAGATCCTCTAAATAGAACCCTCTGTGTGACGTTCAGAATAAACATTTGGAGATCCATAGCGTCAATCGACATATAGCAAACATGATATGCTTTAGAAGGACCAACCTGGTGAGTAAAGCGATATGCTCCTTAGCGTCATGCGTCACTTGAAGGGTCAAACGACCTCTGAATTCCAAACTGATAGTGGCATTCTGATCAAAATATTGAATTCTACTAGGTCGAGGCCCTCGTAGCCAAATTAGATAAGATCAATCAAAAGGGATGGCCGTCACCCTAAATTAAAGCATGGGACTAATCAAGTGATGCCAAATTGACAAATATACTTCATCGTTGAATCCAAAATGGTATTTTGTTTATTCAATTTGAAGCATCTAGATTGGCGGCACGGATCCTGAGACAACAATATACATTTTGAGAAAAATCGGCCTCATCGCTATCCAAATGATGTCTATTTGCAAAATGGATTTCACCATTACAACATAAATATTGCGAATACTCAAAAACTCATTTTGTTTTTTTAGTTTAGAGTATCCATAATGGTGACATGAATCTCGAGGTAAAACACGTATATCAAGTAGAATAGGCCTCAACACTACCCGAACGAAGTCCAATTGTGAAACAGACTCTACAATTGTGTTCAGAACATCCCAAATACTTAAGAATGATAGGAAATTTTTCCAAATTAAAATATGCAAGGGGTTCAATAAGCATCCCAAGGAAAAGCATAAATTTTATGGAAAAAATTGTTCGGCGCTATCCAAATGACGTTCGATCCCGAAACGGACTGCATTTTTATGTCCAGAACACCATCAATATTCTAAATTTATTGTCACTTTATTTACAAAAGGTCAAACACATAAATCGAGGGTGTTCTAAAGCGACCACACACATTTTGAGAAAAAAATTAGGCTCGACATTGCTAAAATAACATTCGATTGTGAAACTAACTACGTCGTTATGACCGGGACATCGACAATACCCTAAATGCACTATCAATTCATTTAATTTTAATATTCGACAAATTTGGCATGTTAAACGAGATGAAATACACATAAATTTTGAGGTGAATGCACATATTACAAGACAAATACATGTAAACCAAGGCAATTTTGATTAACTTATGCATCCCCATCATTTCAGAGAGCTAAGTAATGGTGATAGATCATTAAACCACTCATATTTTTTTTATTAAAATATTTCCGAGGTCAAACAAATTCTTAAATTAAACATTAATATTACCTAGTATCTCCGGATGTACTGGTCAGATGAAATCGCTAAAATTCAACTGGCTGGATGTCATTTCCCTAAAATTCAGGATAAAGCTACGCCTCAGATGTTACCTTAGCCTCGGGTATTGAATCTCATTGTTAAAATGAAGCTAAGTGGAAATCTAAGTGGATTGCTAAAGTTTTTTAGCAACTCTCATTCAGCTACTCTAAAGCCTTACCCCTCTCCTTTTCCATTCGCCAAACCATGCATCACCTCTTTCAGCTCCTATGACCTAACTTAGGAAGTGCTCAGAAGGTATGCTCAAGCTCTCTCTAGAAAGAGTTGATGATGTTACATATCAAGGAGGTATTGGAAGTGTGCTATCAATCAGCTTGCATCATTATCATGAAAATGTTGAAAATGTGTAGAATTTAGAATTTAAAATAATTAAAGAGGAAATCAACCATCCAATTATGGATGACTTAATTGTTTTATGTGAACAGAAGCATATATCAAATATAAGTAAACATATGTTGCCACCAATAAGAAAGAGGCATGGTCATGCTACATCTAATAATCATAATAGTTTTAAGTCTAATTATAGTAGAAAACATTTGAACAAAATGAGTCAGAATAGTGTAGCTAAGATGGAAGTAGTCTTGTGCTTCCTAGATGTTAATAAAGAATATTGGAGGATCAAATAACAGAAGATGCTCTTTTAGAGACTATTGTGTCATATGAGGTGATTCAGGCTGGCCAATACAAATGGGCGTAAGAAGAAAGATGTTGGATGTGGCCAACAAAGTAGTGAGGATATTGTTAAAGAATAGGATGAGCAGTTATCTTTAGAAGCAAAGATAAAGAAGCAACTGCAAATATATCACAAAGATGAGAGGTCCATTGTCTACAAGCGATAGAAGACATGTAGGAAAACCCGCTACATACTCAAGATAACATCTACGAAAAAAATGTCAAATGGCTACAGCAAATGAAAACATCTCTGAGCTGCTATAAAAGGTTTACTATACTTCTAGTGTGTCAACCACAAACAAAATACATAATAACTACAATAAATTCAAACGCATATGAAAGTTCGTTCGGGATGTTAAGCCCTATGAACTTAGTCCCAAGCTAACCAAGAGGGGGGGTGAATTGGTATTTTAAAAATTCTTGAGACAAAGAAATAAATTCACAAACCAAATCACACCACCAAACCAAATGCGAAATTTAAAAGTGCGGAAGCAAAAATAAGAACACAAGATTTATAGTGGTTCGGTCGACTAGACCTACGTCCACTCCTTATGGGCCCTGACAAGCATGTTATAGTTATACACGTGACGTCTAGGGATGCTGCATGGGATAAATAATGAATCTAAGTTCGAACCTGATCCTTCTCAACACAGTTTGAACCATTAAATAAATATATAGTCACGAGGTTGACCGAAATATTTATTTTATATATTCATATTAGGCCTTCAAGGCCCTTTATAAAAAAGATTCATTAATAAAATCATGCACCCACATGGACCCTGGCGAGCGTGTTATGAGTACACACGTGATGTCTAGGGATGCTGCTCGGGTCCATAAGTGAATTCATGTTTGAACCCAATAATTATAAGTAAGTAAATAGGAGTTGATAAGGTTCAACAAATAATTATAAAAGATCCTCAAACACCCATATAGGCCCCAACGAGCATGTTATAAGAACATATATGACGTCTAAGGATGTTGTGCGAGTCAATAAGTGAATTCAAGTTAGAACCTAATCCTTCTATGTAGTTCAATAGGAGTCTATAGGATTCAAACCATTAAATAAATATACGATGGTGATGATCGGTATATTTATCTTAATACATTCATATTAGGCATTCATGGCCAATAGCAATGAGAATTCACTAATAGGTATAAAGCCTATAAAATCTAATCCTCTGTCGGCAAACTGACAGTGTCGATAGGGTTAAATTAACAAAGTAAAATAACCCATTTCACCATGATGATGGCTGTGTTGAATGAAAATGTCAACTGGAGGGGTTAACTCAAATCATTTCAAATGTCTCCAAACTTCTAAAAATTATCAAAATCTAGATATTTAAAACTAAAATTCAACCATTTAAACACTTAAAGTAAAATTCATGTATCCTCCGCAATAGTTTGTCGAGGTGGACAATTTGAAATTTACTTCAGCTTAGCCAGAGCTAATGCCTAGTCAAAAATATCATTATGATCTATTCTGAAATAATATCCATCCAGTAAGGATGTGGTACATGTCCTGTTACCAGCAATTTTGCCACTAAATGGCACCATAGAATAAATGGTTATGACTAGGGGCCCTCTAAATTAATTGGTTTTGCCGCCAAATGGCAGAACGAAATATCGGTTATGTCTAGAGCCAATATGCTCCTTAGTGGCATCAAATATTTGAGATATGAATCTATAAGATATAATCGATAGGGCACAAAGCCCTCTATTAGCTAAGGTGGACTCAAATTTGTCCCCTTAGATAAGCATTCCCCCAGGTCTACAAGGGTCCCTTAGACAAAGCAACCCATGGCTACCGATAAGGATCCTTTTATCAGGTTGACTACCTCCTCTGACTAAGTAGACTAGGGACCATGATGGCCCGAGATGATGGAACCATAGGATCTTGATCGGGTCCATCATCCATTCCCCCACCACCCTCTTTAAGTACAAAATGATGAAATTTTTAATTTTAAATATCAAATCTTCAAACTTTTAACCATTTCCAAATATCCATTGTCCATACTACTACTATATGCCTGATACAATGTATTTATGGATACAATATATCTGATTGATGACTAGCCTTAATCTAAAGTTCTCTCTCATTATTTGAGGGGTAATTTGCAAAATGAGGGTGAAATCTTTGGGTAGTGTCTTATCTAAAAACCCATCTGACTTCCCAAAATTTTCCCCCGAACTTCATTCCATTAAAACTAACCCGATAAGAAATAAAAAGTACAACAGGCAGAGGCCAGGGCCAAATTTTTGGAGCCCATAGTTACATAAAAAGATGATATACCATTGAGTGGTAAAATTTTAAAGAAATATTGTGAGCCTAGAATTGAATTATTTTTTTGGACCAATATACTTATTGATAAAGTAGAACTAATACATGCTATGTACACAAAAATCAAATAGAAATGTTGTGAGCCTGGAATTAAGATGTTAAGCAAGGTTTTAGATCAAGTACGTGTTTAGGTGAATACCATTAAATCAAGAGTTAAGCATCAATACAAGTCATAAATATACCCAAACAATAAGGTGATAACAGTTGAGTTGTTAAGTGTATTTTTCTTTTTTTCTTTTTAATACTCTATTTGATGTTTCTAGTGAAAGAATTTATGACACAATAATCAAATATGTATAAGAGCATGCAAGCAATAAAAAAAAATTATGATAATTTTAGAATATGAATACAAATTAGTCTATGGTAGATCATACTATATGATATGAATCATATAATATGATTTAAGTTGTTAGATACATCACATGAGATCAATTTGCATTAATTAAAAAAATCATAAATTAATTATCATGAAATAATTGTATTATATGATGCAAATCATA
>NW_021318757.1:0-1406 GCF_001605985.2 Dendrobium catenatum
AGGTCGAGTTGATCGAACCACTATAAATTTCTATGTTTTTATTTCTTGCTTCCGCACTTTAATTTCCGCTCTTATTTTTCTCGTGGTGTAATTTTGGTTTATGTGATTTTACTTCTTTGTGAAAAGAATTTTTAAAATACCAATTCACGCCCCCTCTTGATTAGCTTGGGCCAGTTCAATAGGGCTTAACATCCCCAATGAACTTTCAAGTGGTATTAGAGCTTCTTTCATAAAATAAGTTTTTAAAAGCATTTGAATCTGATCCATGTTTAACTTTGAGAATCAAAACACTACTAAAGGTTATTCAATTACACGACCTTCATTGTTTGACAACTAACCTTTTGATTTCTGGAAAACCTGCATGTCTACATTTTTACAATCAACTGATTATCGCATGTGGATGCTTATCAAAGAAGGTGTTTCTCCACCTTCTCGTGAAATTAATGGTGTTAAAACTAAAGTTGCTTGTACTGAATGGACTTTCGATGAAAGAGATTTAGCCCAATTACATTCAAAATGTTTGAACTATTTTTTCTGTGCTTTGAAATCTGAGGATTACATGCGTGTTTCTACTTGTTTAACTGGTAAAGAGATTTGGGATAGGTTATGTATCACTTATGAAGGAACCAATGAAGTGAAATAATCTCGTTTGAATATTCTCTTGCATGACTACAAACTTTTTCATATGAAACCATCTGAATTTGTTTCTGTCATGTATACTAGGTTTACTCAGATAGTTACTTCACTGCAAGCATTAGGAAGAGAACTTTCAAACTTTGAAAAAGTAAACAAGATTTTACGATGCTTGCCTTCCTCTTTTGATGCAAAAATCATTACAATCACTGAATCTAAGGATTTGAACACTTATTCTATTGATAACTTACTTTGATCACTCATTGCTTACGAGCAAGAGGTGAATCAAAGAAATCTTGATGCAGGTGAGAAAAAAAAGAGAAAACGGTGGCACTAAAGGCGCACAAATCAAATTTTGAATCTTCCGAGTCTGAAAGTGATGACTTTGTCTTAATCACAAGGCAATTCAAAAGCTTTCTAAAGAAGAAGCAAAAGCATCATCGGAGAAAAGGTAAGGATCATAAACATTCTAAAGGATCTTCTGATGTCGTTTATTATGAATGCAGAAAAATAGGACACGTGAGAACTGATTTCCCTACACTTAAAGATCACCCAAGCAAAGGAAAGGGTGAGGAGAAATCTAAGCTATGGAAGGACAAGATGAGAGTACAAAAAGTATTTTGGGCGAATTCTGCATCGGACTCATCGGAGACGGAACCAGAAGATGAGACATCAAAATTGTGCTTGATGGAAGACGACAATCTTGATCAAGATGAGGTATGTGAGCTTTCCTACGATCAATTTCTTGAAGTTTCAGAAAAAATTCATGCATC
>NW_021318757.1:1506-23559 GCF_001605985.2 Dendrobium catenatum
TCAAAAAGTAAAAGATGTGCACAAGCACCAATCAATTAACAAGAGGCATAAAATGATCCCACTAAAAAGCAATCTCCTGTCTCTTTTCAAATCCTTTAAAAACTTAGAAGTTTTCATGTATCAAAAGCTTGATTTCGATTGTTTTGAGATTGTGAAAAATTTACTTTGATTCATTATTATATAAGATATTTTTTCTTAAACCAAGTAATGAATTGATTCTTGTTCCTCATATCCAATTTATTTTTTGAGTTAGGTCATTGATTTCAAAAGATGATTCTACCCTAAGAGAAACTCTGATCTAAGGGTAATCATGATCGGATATTCTACCATTCTTTGGATTATTGATGTTATTAACTAAATAACTCACAAGTTTTTAAAATTAAACACATGGAATACTACATCATCTTCATGCCTTGGTAAAAAAAAAATTGTGGTTCTTGGTTCCCTCCTTTTTGAAATGTCAAAAGGGTGAGTAGTCTTAGGATGTGTCTTGCACCACACTGCCATTTTTAAAATTTTTTCGTAATGTTTTGTCATCATCAAAAAGGGGAAGATTGTTGCAAATTCAGGTCTATGAACTATATTTTGATGATTGGCAAACACTCTTACTTGACTTGGACTGCCTTTAGTACTGACTTTTCAGGAATCAAAGATCGGACGGAAAAATGGAGCTAGCTCAAGATGGGGTAGATTAGGGTTGAGTCATTCTGTAATTTTATTTTTTCCCCTCTTGAGTCAATTGTAATCTTTGATGTGACTAATGCAAAGTAACCCTACACATACAGACTTGAGAGACTTAGAATTTTCATTTTTTCTCCAATCGGCCAGGACGATATTTACATCGGCCTGGACGATCGCGCTTAAAAATAGAAAATCTAATCAGGGGTTCTTAATTAAGGCAGCCATCATTAGCAAATTGTCCTGGACGATAAGTGTATCGGCTAGGATGATAAGCTCAAAACAGAAAGAAATTGCCGCCATAAATAATTAAGGTATTCTGTATTTTTAGTAATCGGCCAGGATGATCTAGGATCGGCCTGGACGATATTCACAAATTATGCCTTAATTAATCAGAAAATCAAAGCAGTAATTAAGGATAATTGATATGATCACATCGTCCTGGACGATCGCAGGATCGGGCAGGATGATCTAGTCAAAAAACCTTAGTTACTCCTAGACGATCTGGATCGGACAGCTTGCATTCAGGGTGAAGCTCAGGATGATTTTCCTCTGATTTGAACTGATCATCCGGGACGATCATGAGATCGGCCTGGACGATCAAGCCAATTTTCAATCATCCAATTTGCATTCAGGGTGATGCCCTGGCCGATCTCATCGGATTTGTACTGATCGGCCAGGACGATATCCATATCGTCCTGGACAATATAGTCGACAACTTACAATTAATGAGCTCCTTTGAAGCTCTTTTATTTAAGTGCTCTTGTTCAACAATTTTGAAAATCTTTTGCTACTGCCTTGACCTGAGAAGACCTTAAGGAGAGAAAGAGAGAGAGAGAGAGAGAGAGAGAGAGAGAGAGAGAGAGAGAGAGAGAGAGAGAGAGAGAGAGGAGATTGTGAGTGAGTTCACAAGGGTTGCTTCAAGGATCGCTCTGCTTCTTCTTCGTCTAGAGTTTCTCATCCGTGGAAGGGTCGGTAGAGGTAAGGATTCAGCAACTAATAGTGGTTCTCTGCCAGCTTCAGGAGGAAGTAAAAGGAGATAGGTTCTCTGCCTTGTCGGGGTGGCAAAAAAAGGTTCTTTGTAAAGGCTTCTCCGCCTAGCTATGGGAGCTAAAGAAGAGTCATGATTGTAGTGCAATACTCGGAGGGCACCTCTGGGGAGTGGAAGTAGGTCAAGTTGTCTGAACCACTATAAATTTATGTGTTCTTATTTCTTGCTTCCGCACTTTGATTTCCGAACTTATTTTTCTGATGGTGTGATTTTACATCTTTGTGAAAATAATTTTTAAAATACCAATTCACCCCCCTCCCTCTTGGTTAGCTTGGGCCAGTTCTATATGGCTTAACATCCCTAACAAACTTTCAAATACATCATCTTTTATTTCCCCATTTAAAAAGGCACTCTTAACGTCCATTTGAAAAAGCTTAAATCCCTTATAATAAGCAAAGGCTAATAGCACTTTAATGGCTTCCAATCTAGCTATAGGGGTAAAAGTCTCCTCAAAATCTATCCCTTCTATTTGTTTATACCCCTTAGCCACTAATCTTGCCTTATTCCTAACCTCCACTCCAAAATCATTCACCTTATTCTTAAAGACCCACTTGGTTCCAACTAAACTTTGCCCCTTAGATCTTTCTATAAGTTCCCAAACATCATTCCTAACAAATTGGTTCAACTCATCCTGCATGGCTAAGATCCAAAACTCATCAGAAAGGGCTTGGTTTAAAGGCAGAGTGGTTCACTTCCTTCCTAAGTCCATGTCTAGTCCTAACTCCATCAGAAGGGTCTCCAAAGATCAGATCTTTAGTGTGACTAGAAAAGTATCTCCAATCTCTAGGTAAAGTGTGTGAAGGTTCAACCCTTTCCTCCATATCTATATTTTCTACTCCTTGTGTAACCTCTCTTACTCCTTCAGTGTTTTGTTGCTCTACCCTCTTCTCTAAATTTTTTTACTTCAGTGGTTATCTCTTCAACATCATTATTATCCTCAACTCTAGGCTTTCTAGGATCAGACTCATCAAATACTACATTTGTACTCTCTTCCACCATCAAAGTCCTCTTATTAAACACCCTAAAAGACTTTCCAACACTAGAATATCCTAAGAATATTCCTTCATCAGATTTTGGGTCAAATTTTTCTAAGTGAGACTTCCCATTATTGTGAATGAAATCCTTACAACCAAAGACATGAAGGTCGGAAAGATTGGGTGTCCTACCCTTAAGGATCTCATAGGGTGTCTTATCTAATTTGGCTCTAACATTCACCCTATTCAACATATAACAAGATGTGTTAACCTCTTCATTCTAAAAGTATTTTAGAAGTGAATACTCAGCAAGCATGGCACTAGCGGCTTCCACTAAGGTCCAGTTCTTCTTTTCAGCTACCCCGTTCTGCTGAGGGGTCCTAGGAGCTGAAAAGTTGTGGCTAATCCCCTTATCCTAATAAAAATCTCCAAATCTCTCATTTTCAAACTCTCCCCCATGGTCACTATTGATGGTCAAGATCTCACAACCTAGCTTTTTTTAAATCCAAGTGAAGAAGGCTCTAAACTCATCAAATGACTTATTTTTATGTGAAAGAAATCTAATTCAGTATACCTCAAGTAATCATCGACATTCATAAAATCATAGACTTTCCCTCCCAAGCTGGCAGTGCTAACGGGTCCAAACAAATCCATGTGATGGACTTCTAAAGGTCTAGAGGTGCTAATGTCCTTAATGGAGTGAAAGTGTAGTAGATTTGATTTCCTAATTGGCAGGCATCATAAAGGTGGTCTTTTGAAAACTTAAGCCTGGAGACACCTCTAACTAGGTCGTTTTGGGTCACTTTCATAAGGGTTTTCATACCTGCATGACATAATCTCTTGTGCCATAACCATGAATCATCAATAACAGTTTTTAAGCAAAATGAAATAGCATGTTCAATATTATTTAAATCAAGCATGTAAATATTGTTGATCTGCTTTCCCTACAAAATAGTGTTATTATTTAAGCTCATAATGCTGAATTTGCCCAAAATTTTATGATAAAGCCCTTGTCACAAAGCTGACTGATGATGAGCAAGTTGTGTTTCAGTCCATCTACAAGCAAAATATTTTCAATTAGAAGATTCTTGGAATTATCAATTATACCTGCTCCAACCACCTTCCTGGTGGTGTTGACTCCAAGAGTCACCTTGCCTCATGTCCTCGTCTCCAGTACTATGAATTGATTGGCATCACCAGTCATATGTTGAGAGCATCCGCTGTCCAGGTACCATATCCTCTCACGAGGCCTTTTATGAGAGCTTGCCTATAAAATTATTAAATGTCAGATTTATGAACTAAATCATGTTTGGGTTCCTTCTTATGAAAAGTAGAATGCAATGCATGTTGTGGATCATGTAACTTGGGTCTCCAGACCCAATGTGGGTTATGGTGAATGGTGCAAGTTTGTGCTATGTGTCTTAGCATGCCACATGAAAAACATCTAACTCCCGGAAAATGATGCACTAATCTATTCCTATGGTGATGTTTTTTATGCGATGCATGAAATGAAGATTATTTATTTCCAAATGTTTTTAAATTTTCTAATTTTTTATATTCTTTTTTAACTAAGAATGGGACAATTTTAAAGAATCAAGAGAAGAATTTCACGCTCTTTTTATAAATTAAAAAATTCCAATTTCAAGCTAGCATGAGTTTTCTTAAGTTTTCTATATGATGCACATATTTTTTCAGAAACTTCAAGTAGTTGCTCATAAGTTAGTTCACATACTTCTTCTTGGTCACTTTGACCAAGATAATTGTCTTCCATTAAGCACAAGTTTGTTGTCTCCTCCTCAGGTTCAGTTTCAGAGGAATCTGATGCAGAATCTGCCTAGAACGCCTTTTGGAATTTCTTCTTGCTCTTGTCCTTTTTGAAGTTTGGTTTCTCCTCATCCTTCTCCTTACTTGGGTGTGCCTTCAGTGTTAGAAAATCAGCTTGAACGTGTCTAGGCTTCCTTCATTCAAAGCAAATTGTTTCATTAGAATTCTTAAAATTTTTGCCACCCTTATCTTTTTTTCACTTTTAATGATTCTTGTGCTTTTTTCTTAAAAAGCTCTTAAATTTCCTTATGATTAAAGCAGCATCATCGCTTTCAGACCCAGAAGAGGCAGTGTCCGAAATGTTTGCCTTAAGTGCCACCATTTTCTCTTTTTTCCTTTCACCTGCATCAATATTTCTTTTGTTCACACCTTTCTCGTAAGCAATGAGTGAACCAAGTAAGTTTTTAATCGAATATATATTTAAATCTTTAAATTCAGATATTGCAGTAATTTTTGCATCAAAAGAGGAAGGCAAATATTTTAAAATTTTGTTTACTTTTTCATAGTTTGAAAGTTCTCTTCCTAATGCATGCAATGAAGTAACAATCCGAGTAAACCTTGTATAAATTTCAGAAATCAATTTAGAAGATTTCATATGAAAAAGTTCGTAATCATGTAAGAGAATATTTAAACAGGATTGCTTGACTTCATTAGTACCTTCATAGGTGATACACAATTTATCCCAAATTTCTTTACCAGTAGTGCAAGTGGAAACATGCATGTAATCTTCCGATTTCAAAGAACAGAAAAAATAGTTCAAATATTTTGCATTTAATTATGCTAAATCGCTATCATCTAAAGTCCATTCAATAAAAGGAAGTAGAACAATAATGCCATTCAATTTCCCAGTTAGAGGTGTATAATCATCCTTAACAAGCATCCACATGCGATAATCAATTGATTGTAAGAACGTAGACATGCAAATTTTCCAAAAATAAAAAAGAATATTATCAAACAAAGGGGGTCGGGTAATAGAATACCCTTCTGCAGTATTATAATTTCCATTATTAGCCATGGATAAAAACTTCAAAAAGCTTTCAAACTTAGTTTTTATGAATCCCGCTCTAATATCACTTGAAAGTTTGTTAGGGATGTTAAGCCCTTAAGAACTAGCCCGAGGATAACCAAGAGGGGGGTGAATTCATATTTTAAAATTTTTTTCTTTAGGTAAAGCACAAAATTAAAACCAAAATCATCACAGAAATCAGAGTGCAAAAAATAAATACACTTGAAAGAAAAAAAAAAAGAAAGCTCACACCAGATTTATAGTGGTTCGGTCAATCCTTGACCTATGTCCACTCATCGGAGACACCCTCTGAGTATTGTACTAACTAAGTGTCTCTCCTTTAGCTCCCGTAGTAAGGCGGAAAAGCCTTTACAACAGACTCCTTTTCACCAACCCCGGTGCGGCAGAGAACCGACTCCTTTTGCTTCCTCCTGAAGCGGGCAGAGAACTTGGACCTTTTACTGAAGTAGACCTCCCAAGAGCCTCCCAAGGATGAAGGATGAAGAACATAGACGATGACTTGGAACCTTTCTTGGAGCAACCTTTGTTCCCTCTCATAAACTCCCACTCACAAGTTCCTCTCTCTCTCTCCCTCTCCCTCTCCTAAGGCTCTCTCAGGTCAAGACAGCAGCACTCATGGTCTTATTGCATAAGAAAATTTGGGTCCTTTAAATAGAATTTCAAGATTCGACTTTATCGTCCAAGAATATAGAATATTGTCCTGGCCGATCAGTACAAAATAAGCTAAATCACCCGGGATGATTGGGGACGATCAGAAGAAAATTGGATACATCGTCCAGGACAATATAATATCATCCTGGCGGTTTAGTTCAAATTTGAGTACAATCGTCCTGAACATCGCCTGGAATAGATACTGGCTGATGTCAATCGTCCCTGCCGATTCTGCGATCGGCCTGACCGATGTGATCGTATAAATCAGCCTTAATTACTTTCCATAATTGCTAGTTTAATTTAGGCATAATTATGCTGTATCATCCAGGCCGATATGGAGATCATACTAGCCGATATTTTAAAATAAAGAATACCTAAATTAATCATGGTGGCTGATTCTTTATGATTTGAGCCAATCATCCTGGCCTATATAAGTATCATCCAGGACGATTTGCTTAATGACGGTTGCTTAACCAGGATGCCCTAATTAGGGTTTCTATTTTTTGTCGAATCATCCTGGATGATATGAACATCGTCCAAGACGATGTACTCAAAATAGAAAAATTCAAAAAACCCCTCAAGTGTGTGTGTGCAAGGTTACTTAGCATCAGGAATTATTTTATAATTGACTCAAGAAAGGAAAAAATACAGACTTGACTCAACCTAAATCTACCCGATCTTGAGCTGGCTTGAGTTGCATTCGATCTTGTGGACCTGAAAAGTTAGTAGGCAAGGCATTCGTAAGAAATCATGAATGTTTGCTATCATTAAAAGTCTAATCCATAAACTTAGATTTATGACACACCTTTCCATCAAAGAGCCTGAAGTTAAGCTTTTAAATCTTTCTATCATGATTATAAAAGTATTATGGGATGTTCGTGGGCATTGGTTTTTTATTTTTTCATTGGTCATTATCTTGGTGTTGAATTATTAATGTATTATAAAAAATTAACAATCATATTGACAAGTTCAAGCACTCAACTAAAAACCACCACTATTAGAGCTAGAAGCCTTATGTTAGAGTTAGTTAAATGACTACTTGCTCAACATATTTTACCTCTAATATTACCTTTTAAAATTGGGAGATAACGATTTATAGTCACTCACCAATCTATGGATTCATCTTCAAAAGAGCTTAAAAACATTTACTTGAACTAATAGGAAGAAGTTATGACAATTAGTGGAAGGAGGATGAGCCATTAAAGAGATGGATTTGAAATGATGTTAAAAAAAATAATAGATTTAAGACATCCATAAATTCAAGTGGTAATTTCCTCTACTCAAATGAGCCAATGTATTTGGTAGGCTTTAGTCTCACCATCTATGATTATAAGTTGTGCATCATAAACTTTTGTAGCATCCTCTACTTAGCTATCTCTCTAAAGAATATTTTAGTTTTCTTGGGTTCCATCATACAAGCTTATCAAGGTAGATGAATATATTATTTTTTGATGGTGCAACTATCAGTAAGATCAATATTGGATGTTGAAGTATGTTCGCTAGCCTTTGGGTTTGTTCACTATGTTATTGAATCACATGATCCATATAAAATACTTTCCCTAATGGTGTTCTACTCCATTCCCACTAGTGCATCCTAGATGATCTTGGTAAGTTATTTTTTCATCTTTATTAACTCGTAATTAGTAGTAAAACTCTGGTTCTTCATATTCATCAATAACATTATTGAAACTTGTTGTTTCTAAAATAAGTTGTTAGACCTCAACTAATGTCCTAAGGCTAACCAAGAGGGGGGGTGAATTGGTAATTTGGATTTTAAATTATGAAACAAATTAATAAACTTGAGGAAGTTAAATTTAGAATTTTTAAAATGATTTTTCAACCATAAAAAATAAAACTTGCAGAATTTAAAAGCAACAAAAATAAAAAGACACAAAGGTTTATAGTGGTTCGGTTAAACATGACCTTCATCCACTCCCTGAAGTCTCTAACTTCAGGTATTGCACTATTACCAAAGTGACTCTCCTTTTGCTCCAACAGCAAGGTGGAGAAGCCTTTATAAAACTCTCATCAACTAACCCCCGGTGCGGCAGAGAACCGTCATCCTTTCACACCCTCCAAGTGTAGGCAGAGAACCTTTGGCCATTCACACTCTCAAAGTGTTGGCAGAGAATCTTCATCCTTTCACACCCTTCAAGTGTAGGCAGGGAACCTTTATCCTTTCATACCGTCTAAGTCTAGGCAGAGAACCTTTGTCCTTTCACACCCTCCAAGTGTAGGCATACAACCTTTGGTTGTTCATACTCTCCAAGTGTAGGCAGAGAACTTTCATCCTTTCACACCCTCCAAGTGTAGGCAGAGAACCTTCGACTGTTCACATTCTCTATGCGTAGGCAAAGAACCATCGGCTGTTCACAATATCCAAAGTGTTGGCAGGGAACCGGATCTTCTTGAAAGATCTTCATACTAGCAATCTAGAAAGACAAGAGGAAGAGTAAAGAAACACAAATTACACATAGAGATCCTTACCTTTGAGTAACCTTGTGAACCCTTCAAGCTCAACAAGGAAGAAATCTCTCTCAAATACTCTCTCACACTCTCTCCTTCAATTTCTCTTTACCAATCACGAAGACCAAGTGACAAAAGATTGATTGTCAGTTTTTAGTGAACCTTTCATAGAAAAGACATGAAAAACTATCCATAAAACTAAAATTTTCAATTTTCATCATCCATGATCATCCCGTATGATCGTGTTTTGTACGTACGAACAGTTCAAAAACTCTTGCTTACGAACCCATTATGATTCGGTATGAAATATATTTATACCCGATCATTGTTTGGTTTGAAATGTGTTTGTCTGGTATGAATAAAAATTTCAAAGTTAGTATGTAGGAATCATCAGGATGAAATGGATGAAAATAGACCAGAGCCATTCGTCCCGGTACGATCAAAAAATATCATCAGTACAAACTTTGTTCGAGGACAAAACAGAGCCCATTATCCTAGTATGATAAAAAATTATCGTTTACATGAACTTCATTCGAGGACGAACTAGAGGGCATCATCCTGGTATGAACAAAAAATATTATCTATATTAACTTTGTTTGATGACGTACCAGTGGGCATCATCTTAATACCAACGAAAAATATTGTCCGTACGAACTGTGTTCGAGAGCTTACCAGAGCTGATCGTCTCGGTATGAATGAAAATAATCATCCCTACGAACTTCATTCGAGAATGAACTAGAGATGATCATCCCGCTATGAATGAAATATATTGTCCGTATGATTTGTACTTAGAAAAATTTTGGGACATTTCTGTTTGCTCCATTTCTCATTAGAGAAAATAACTGACCATAACATCCCGTACAAACTAGTCTCAACTGTGCGATCAGTTTAAAAATATGAATTTTAAGACTCTCCCCTAGTGTGTGTGTTATCAGTTACTCAATTACAATCACACTCTTTCTAACTCAATAAAATGAAAAATATAGACTTCAATTTATAATACACTCTAAATTGATCTTGATTTGAAGTCTTCAATAATCCGGAGTATACTTTTTCTGAAATGTTAGTACACATAAGAGTAAAAACAATTCTTCTAAAAATATGTTAGGAGAAATAATAATCAAAGCAATAATATTTTGAATCATCAAAAATATATAAGTTGCAAGAATATCAAACATGTAAAACAAATAGCAACTATCTCAACAACCTCCCCCTTTTTGATGATGGCAAAACCATTATTATTTGAATAACCCTTAATCTTAAATTTCTACTTAACTCCGCCTAAATGAATAAGCATATGAAATTATGGAGCTTCATCTATAGGTTGACCAGTCATAATTATGTAAGTTACAGTAAAAAGAAGAGGAGTAATGTTGATACAATGACCAACTTTAGAAATTATGGAGCTTCTAAGAACATGCTGGATGATTCTAGCATCTTTGTTTAAAGTGGATACCTTAGGCCAATGACACACTTCTCTAATCCCTCTAATCACTTGATTTATTTCAGTCCAGACATAACTAGAAGTAGTGGTCAAAGTATGGGCTCTAATTCCTTCGATCTTTAAATTCAAAAAGCCCCCAAATCTTCCTTAGTAATTTCTACCTGCTTCTTTAAAATATAAGATCTAATCCTAGATTGATCAATGCTAAAAGTCATATTGGTAAGAAAATAGTAAAATGTTTCTTTATTGTAGGAGTGAATTAGAGTGAGGATAAAAGAAAACTGGGTAGAGACAAAAAATGTCATTACCTGAAAGATAATATTCTTGTAGAAGAACTCTAGAAGGACTGATTTTTGTAGAAACAAACCTAGGAAATGATTCCTCATTGGTTTTGGACAAAAAGTTGGCTTCATAATTCCTAGAGGATGGACCCTTAGCCAATCTACCTCTTTTGTTAGAGCTAGCCATTGAAAGATTTAGAAAGATGAGAGGGTTTATAAAGGCTTTTGATGTGTATGAAATTTGAGTTATACAGCCCTTCTAATTTAAAAAAAAAAAGAACTTTCGCACGTACGAAAAGAGGTTTGTACCGTACGATGCTTGAGTTCATACATACGAAATAAAATTTCATATGTATGAATGAATGCATTCAAAATGAAATAACTTTTTGTAATCACGCAAGTTACGAGTACAGACTTTTTGAGCATATGATCGTATAGACGAATAGGTATTCATCCGGGATGATCAGTTATTTAAGATCATTTTAATGACAGTTTGAATTGTCCCCAACACAGATATGCCACATGTTCATATGTACAAACTTCTGGTTCGTATGTACGATAAAAATTAATAACTGCTTATAGTCGTATAACCGTCTATATGCGTACATACGAATGAATATACATCGTCTAGATGATTGGGGATTGTACAGACAAACTGTATTAAAAATAAAAATGACATGCTATCTGTTCTACCCAATAATCGATACACTATAAAATTTTATATAATACGAAAGGAATTTCGTACAATACTAATAGAACACTTAGAAAAATTCACACAATCAATCAAAAATATAAAATTAAATGTGACAACATTTTAAAAACAAACATAAAACAAAAATATTGAAACAAATATAAAAATACACAAAAAAAAAACATATATATCAAGTTTGCAAAAAATTTTAATTAAGCATTCAGGTCAATCACACCAAGCCTTATTCATAATAACTAAAAGTATCAAAGCATAGTGGTTTTGTAAAAATATCTGCAAGTTGATTTTTAGTTGAAACATAATTTAATTCAATTTCTCCTTTGGATACATGATCCCTTATGAAATGATGTCTTATGTCAATATATTTGGTTCTAGAATATTGAATAGGATTCCTTGAAATGTAAATAGCACTAGTGTTATCACAATAAATTAGAATAGTACCTATTATTAATCCTAAATTAATCAACTATTATTTCAACTAAAGAACTTATGCCACAAAAATTTCTAAGGTGATATATTTAGCTTCAGTAGTAGATAGGGCTACAAAATTTTATTTTCTACTAGATTAAGAAACTAAATAATTTCTAATAAATTGACAAGTTCCTGAATTACTCTTTTTATCAATCCTACAACCTGCAAAGTCCGAATCTGATTATCCAATTATTTCAAATGAAGAGCTGAACTTAGGATACCAAATCCCTAAGTTCTAAGTTCCCAAGAGATATCTTAAAATCCTTTTCATTGCTGTCAAATATGATTCTTTTATATCTGATTGAAATATAGCACACAAATAAATACTAAACATAATATCGGGTCCACTAGCAGTCAAGTAAAGTAAAGATCTAATAATCCATCTAAATTTCTTTTGATTAACAAATTTTCCCTTTCAGACTTTATCTAATTGAACTGAGGAACTCATAGATGTACTAACAGGTTTAGCATTATCCATTTCATACTTTTTTAGGATGTTCTTAACATACTTCGACTGATTAAGAAATCTACCCTCCTCAATTTGCTTAATGCTAAATCCTAGAAAATAGCTAAAATCTTCCATTAAACTCATTTCAATTTCACTACTCATTATTTTAGAAAAAGCATCATAAAAATTTTTGTTTGTAGATCCAAAGATGATACCATCAACATAGATTTATACAATGAGTATATCCTATCCTATTTTCTTCAAGTAGGAAGGTGCTCAACCTATACAGAGAGTTGTATCCACACTTCCTTTTTCAAAAGATCTCTCAAGTAGGAAGGTGCTCAACCTCTCATATCAACCCTTGGGTATTTGTTTTAATCCATACAATGTCTTTTTAAATTTAAAAATATGTTTTGAATATTCAAAATATGAAGATTGTTCAACATAAACATCCTCTTGAATCACCCCATTTAAGAAGGTACTTTTAACATCTATTTGATACAATTTAAATCCTCTAAAATAGACAAAATCTCGTTAAACTCTAATTACTTCTAGTCTAACTACAAGGGCAAAAGTCTCCTTAAAATCAATCCTTTCAATCTAATTATACCCCTTAGCTACCAATCTAGCCTTATTTCTAACAATAACTCTCGAGTCATTCATTTTGTTCTTAAATACCCACTTAGTTCCAACTATACTTTGATCCTTTGGCCGTACAATTAATTTCCAAACTTCATTTCTTACAAATTAATTCAATTGTTCTTGCATTGCCAAAATCTAAAATTCATCTAAAAGTGCTTGATCAATATTTATGGGTTTAATTATAGAAATAAAGGCTAAATGATTGACTTCTTTTCTTAATCCATACCTAATTTTAACACCCTCAGTAGGTTCACCTAAAATCAACTCATTTGGATTATTTTTAAAAAATCTCAAATCTCTAGGCAATGAGTTTTATATTTCCTATTTTTCATCCAAATCAATCTTCTCAATCTTTTGAGTGTTATTTTCTATCTCATCTTCTTCTAAAATTAGCTCTTCCAAAACTCTAAATTTATCAAACACAATATGTGTGGTCTCCTCAATTACCATAGTTCTTTTATTAAATAATCTATAAGATTTTTTAATACTAGAGTATCTAAGAAAAACTCTTTCATCTGATTTTGGATCAAATGTTTCTAAGATAGATTTTCTATTATTGTGTATGAATACCTTACATCCAAAAATATGCAAATATGACAAATTAGGTGTTCTACCCTTAAGTAGCTCATAGGGTATTTTATTCAAATTCAATCTGATGTTCACCCTATTTAGAACATAACATGTCGTTCTAATCCTTTCATCCCAAAAATATTTAGGAAGTGAATATTCTGTCAACATGGCTTGAGTAACTTTTATCAATGTTCTATTCTTCATTTCGACTACCCCATTCTGCTGAGGGATTCTAGGTGCTGAAAAATTATGATCAATCCCTTTCTCTTTGCAAATATTCTCAAAATTTTCATTTTTAAATTCATCACTGTGATCACTTTGAATCGTTAAAATCTCACATCCTAGTTTCCTCTAAATTCAAGTCAAAAAATATCTAAACTCCTCAAATGATTCAGTCTTATGATATAAAAATTTAACCTAAGTGAATTTTGAAAAATCATCCATAATAAAAAATTTGTATACCTTACCTCTTAGACTTACAATTTCAACCGGTCCAAAAAAATCCATATGCAAAATCTCTAATGGTTTATTAGTTTTAAGATCCTTATTGGAGTTAAAAGAGGACTTCACCTATTTTCCTAATTAACATGCATCACAAAGGTGATCCTTAGTAAAGTCTAGTTTTGTAATATCTCTCACTAAGTCTTTTGGGAAATTCTTCTAAGGTTGTTAATGCTAGAGTGATAAAGTCTCTTATACCAAAGCCATGGTTCATCAAAAAAGGTTTTTAAACAGAAAGCATTAGGAGTTTTGATACAATTTAAATCTAGCATATACACATTATTTACCCTTAAACCATACAAAATATCATTACCATTTAGGCTTAATATGCAACTAATAGGAAAAAATTAATGTCGTATACTTTATCACAGCTAACTAATACTCAAAAGATTATGCTTTAAGCCTTCAACTAGTAGCATATTTTCAATAAAAAAGTTTTGCAAGTTTCTAATAATATATGATCCAACCACCTTCTTTATGATGTTATCTTCAAGTGTAACCCTACCTCCACTTCTTCTTCCAGCGATATAAATTGCTTAGTATCTCTAGTCATATGCTTTGAGAAATTACTATCAAGGTAACAAATACTCTTACGAGGTTTTGTATGAGAGCATGTTTGCAAAATCATCAAATATTTGACCCGGGAACCTAAACTAGTTTGGGTTTACCTTTTGGAAATTAAAAATGGATGCATGTATGATATGTATAGATTTATGCATCTTAGGTCTCCACACTAAATGAGTTTTTCTATCTAAAGTATAAGTTTGTGAGATATGTCCAAATAATCCATAATTATAACATCTAACTCCAGAAAATGGATTTCTCAATCTTCTATAACTATTCTGATTCTTCATGCGTTATAAAAATTTTGGATACAAAATAGGATTAGTAAAATCTTCAAGTATTGGGGTTTTCCTATTTTCCTCAAGTGCTTTTACTTTTAACTTCAGATATGCATTTACATCTTCTAACACATGATTGGAAAAAATCAAATGATATTCTCTATTTACTGATTCATCCTTAAAATTTTTAAAGTATTTTCTAATTGAGCAAAGGATGTTTTAAAAATCTCATTCTTCTTATTCAAATCATTGAACTCATCAAGTAGGCTCATGTGATTTTTATTTATTAATACATGATCTTTCCTAAGAATTTCATGCTCTCTATGAAGTTCTTGCAATTCCAAATTTAAACTAGTATGCATTTTCTTTAACTTCCTATATGCATCATATATTCTTTCTAAAACTTTTAAAAGTTTAGCATAAGTTAAGTCGCATATCTCTTCTTGATCTAATTGGTTAAGATTATCGGTCATCAAGCACAAGTTAGTGACTTCCTCCTCCTTTTCAGTTTCTAACAAGTCTGAAACTGAGTCCACCCAAAAAGCTATTCAGAATTTCTTCTTGCCTTTCTTCTCTTTTGGTTTCTTCTCTACCTTCTCCTAGTTATGAGTGGCTTTAAGTTTTGGGCAGTCTGATTTTACATGTCCGGGTTTTCTGTATTTATAGCAAATCACATCATTTGAAACCTTGATATTCTTATATAATTTACCTATATTCCACTGTTTGCGTCTCTTCTGCTTCCTCTTTAGAAAGTTCCTAAATTGCTTAGTCATTAAGAAAATGTCATCCTCATTCTCAGGTTGTGATAGATTACTTTCTGACTCATCCACTTTCAATGCAATATTCTTCTCTTTTTGTGGCTCTCCTGCATCAATCTTTCTTTGACTCACTTCTTGCTCATAACCACTATGATCCAAGAAGATTGTCAATAGAGTAAACATTTTAAGTTCTTGGACTCTGTAATATCACTTATTTTTGTATCATAAGTAGTAGGCAAATAACGGAGAATCTTATTAACCATTTCAACGTTCGTTAATTCCATACCTAATATATGCAAAGAAGTGACTATCTGTATGAATCTTGTGTACATGTCAGAAATAGATTAATTGGGTATCATGCAAAATAATT
Organism: Dendrobium catenatum; assembly: GCF_001605985.2. Taxonomy (NCBI): domain Eukaryota; kingdom Viridiplantae; phylum Streptophyta; class Magnoliopsida; order Asparagales; family Orchidaceae; genus Dendrobium; species Dendrobium catenatum. Next base: position 17,214 of record NW_021318757.1, read on the forward strand.
TATTGTCATGTAACAAGATGTTAAGTTTAGATTACTTTACTTTGTTAGTCTCTTTATAAGTGATACAAAGTCTATCTCATATGTCCTTTTCATTCTTGCAAGTGAAAACCCGCATGTAGTCTTCAGATTTAAGTGCACAAAAAAATTGTTTAAATATTTAGCATTTAGTTATGTTAAGTCACATTGTTCTACAGTCCATTCTAAAAAGGGAATTTCAACTGTAATGCAATCAACTAATATAGTTGGTTGTGTATACCCTTCTTGTACTAAGATTCATATATGATAATCAAGTGACTGTAAAAATATAGACATGTGTGTTTTCAAAAAATCAAAAGAAATGTTATCAAACAAAGGAGGTCTAGTGATCATATAACCTTCAAGTGTGTTCCAATTTTAAAAAGTAGCCATGCTCATTAATCAAAAAATAGTCTAAACTTATGAATTTGAAACTATGCTCAGATACCACTTGTTGAAACTTATTCTATTTAGAATATGTTGTTAGACCTAAACTAATGTCCAAGGCTAATTAAGAGGAGCGGTGAATTGGTAATTTAAAATATTAACCCTTTATTGGATTTTAAATTATGAAACCTATTAATAAACTTGACCAAGTTGATTTTAGAATTTTTAAAATGATTTTTTAACCACAGAAAATAAAACTTGTAGAATTTAAAAGCAGCGGAAATAAAAAGGCACAAAGGCTTATAGTCGTTCGGTAAAATACGACCTACATCCACTCCCTAAAGTCTCCCACTTCAGGTATTACACTATTACCAAAGTGACTCTCCTTTTTCTCCCACAGCAAGGCGGAGAAGTCTTTACAAAACTCTCTTCGACTAATCCTCAGCACGGTAGAGAGCCATCGTCCTTTCACACCCTCCAAGTGTAGGCAGAGAACTTTCGGCTGTTCACACGCTCGAAGTGTAGGAAGAGAACCTTCATCCTTTCACACCCGCTAAGTGTAAGTAGAGAACCTTCGCCCTTTCACACCCTCCAAGTGTAGGCAGAGAACCTTTGTCCTTTCACACCCTCCAAGTGTTGGCAGAGAACCTTTGGCTGTTCACACTCTCCAAGTGTAGGCAGCGAACCTTCGTCCTTTCACACCCTCCAAGTATAGCAGAGAACCTTCGGCTGTTCACACTCTCCAAGTGTAGGCAGAGAACCTTTGGCTGTTCGCACTATCCAAGTGTCAACAGAGAATCGGGTCTTCTTGAAAGATCTTCGCATGAGCAATCTAAAAAGACAAGAGGAACGGTAAAGAAACATAAATTACACACAGAGATCCTTACCTTTGAATAACTTTGTGAAATCTTCACGCTCAACTTGGAAGAAATCTCTCTCAAACACTCTCTTACACTCTCTCCTTTAATTGCCCTTTACTAATCACTAAGACCAAGTGACAAAAAGATTGATTATCAGTTTTTAGTGGAATTTTTATAGAAATGACACGAAAAACCATCTAGAAAACTGAATTTTTCAATTTTGACAATCCATTATCGTCTCATATGATCGTATTTTGTACGTACGAACAGTTCAAAAATTGTTGCGTATGAACCCATTGCGAATAGGTACAAAATGTATTCATACCCGATCATCGTCCGGTATAAATAAAAAATTTCAAAGCTAGTATATATGAACCGTCAGGACAAAATAGATGAAAACAGACCAGAGCCATTCATCCTGATATGATTAAAAAATATCATCCTTACGAACTTCATTCGAGGACAAAATAGAGCCCATCGTCCCGGTACGATTAAAAATTATCGCCCGTACGAACTTCATTTGAGGATGAACGGAGGGCATTGTCCCGGTACGAACAAAAAATATCGTCTGTACGAACTACGTTCGAGAGCTTACAAGAGCTGAACATCCCGGTACGAACGAAAAATATCGTTCATATGAACTTCGTTCGAGAACGAACCAGAGCCGATCGTCCTGGTACGAACAAAAAATATCGTTCGTATGATTTGTATTTAAAAAAATTTTGGATCATTTATGTTCGCTCCACTGCTCGTTAGGGAAAATAACTGATCAGATCGTCCCATACGAACTAATTTCGTACGGTACGATTAGTTTAAAAATATAAATTTTAAGACTCTCCCCCGGTGTTCGAGTGCTTAATTACTCAATTACAATCACACTCTCTCAGACTCAATGAAATAAAAAACATAGACTTCAATTTACAATACACTCTAAACTAATCTTGATTTGAAGTCTTCAACAATCCGGAGTATGATTTTTCTGAAATGTTAGTACAAACAAGAGCAAAAATAATTCTTCCAAAAATATGTTAGGAGAAATAATAATCAAAGTAATAATATTTGGAATCATAAAAAAACATACAAGTTGCAAGAATATCAAACATGCAAAACCAAATAGCAATTATCTCAACAAACATGATATTTAGAGCATGTTAAGGTGTACATTTTTTCTTATAATTTTCTTAAACCATCAACTATTACACCTATCAAGATCTTGGATCTAAATTAGTTCAGTGAATATATCTAACCTTATTAGCAGGTGACATAGAGTTGAGAGGATTAAATGAGTGAATTCTAGCACTACCAAAAAATTGGGTTTTCGCAGCACATTTTTTAACCTTTCCTGGCGGTCATACCCGCAACTATTTTTATTGCAGCATTTTAGAACCTCTACACAACCACTGTATTTATAATGCGCTGCAACGGCATTCCTGCAGCGGTTTTAAGACCGGCGGGGAAAATATTTACGGAACGCATATTTTGCAGCGGTTATATCTGCTGCAAATGTCCATAATTGTGCTGGTTATAACCGTGGCAAGTATGAGCGAAATCGTCAGATTTTCAATTTTGCGACGGTTTTCTAGGACTTTGTGGCGGTTATAACCGCCGCAAAGAATCTGGACATTAGTGGCGGTTATAACCACCACAAAGTCCCAGAAAACCGTCGCAAAATTGAAAATCTGACGATTTCGCTCATACTTGCCGCAGTTATAACCGCTGCAAAATATGCGTTCTGTAAATATCTTCATGTCGGTCTTAAAACCACTGCGAAATGCCGTTGCAGCGCATTATAAATACAGCGGTTGTGTAGCGGTTCTACAACCGCTGCAATAAAAATAGTGGCGTGTATGACCTCTGGGAAAGGTTAAAAAATGTGCTGCGAAAATCCAATTTTTTGATAGTGAGCCAAGTGACTCCCAAGGTACAAACAGATTTGGAAGAGTTCTTTGATAGAGCTTTGATGATGCCTTGGTCTGACATACCAAGATGAAGTTTGTCCAGTAATCCCTCGAAGGCAGATAGGATGTAGTCCCAAAGGGCCCACGTGTATTCAATGAGGTCATAGCTCTTTCGGGATGTGTGCATCTTCTATGCAACGAATATGGCTCAGTTCCTAAACGAAAGCTTTCAGATATCTAAAGTTATTAAAGAATTTATCTCATCCAATTCAATCGCATCACAACCATATGAAGAACAATCGAAAACACTGAATCGTAATATACTGTTAACATAATTATTTATATAAATACACACACATATCTTCTCAAACTACAGAACAACACACTATTATTTAAATATAGCAGGCGAAATTTGGTTGTTCTCCAACTCCTTTTCTTCTGCGGACAAAAGCAGACTTTGAAGCGGTGACCTCGGAGGCGCCGCCACCCTCGCCCCTTTGCTGTCGTAGTAAATAGCCCCGGAGAACTCAAGGGGTTGACATTTCTCTCCCATCAGTATGGTCCTCTTCCAAACTTCCTCTTTTTCTTGTTCTTCTTCTTCCTCATCCTCAGCTATCCTCCTCATTGAATGCCTCGAGAAGCCATTCCTCGAACTGCAGCCGGTGCTTAATCTTCTCATCCCATTAGCCACAAATGGAATAAGGTGGCGTCCGGATGAGAACCGTGAGTCCAGCTTGCTGCGAGCCGTCGCTGATCTTAGCCGCCGTGCTACGCTTAAAACGTTCCGTTGCAACGTGACCATAAGCTCCGCCGCCTTTTCCATCAGTTCGTTGGTGGCCATTACCGGTGAGTTCTCAACAAGATAAAAATGGCTATTGGTATTTATAAAGGAAATTACAACAATAATGCTGTTGGTCGCACAGAAGGTTTTATGCGGAAACCTTAAGGAGGGACGGGATTTCACTGCGATTTGATAAACACGTCGATAGTGCGGCCTGTTTGACGTGATTATGCGGATATGTATTTTGTTATTTAAATTCGTCACCTTAAGTATTGGGGTAAGAGGAAGGTGACCGGTTTTTGTGGGCGTGGCGTTGGCCGCCTGAGTCACCTAAAAAGAAATAGAAGTTGTATTTGCGTGGCAGATAATTACTGGAATAAATTCGCAATAAGATGATTTTATTTATTTACTGGATTGCGTTAGACAAAAAAAAATTATTTTCATCTTAATCAACGCATATGTCACCAAAGAAAAAGAAAATTATGTAGAATACTTTATTGCATATTTCTGATTTTATTATTTCTAATATAGTAATTTTTGAAAAAAAAAATTATAGCTAACATTTTCTAGGCTGACAAAGCCGGACCAAAGAAATAAATAGAAAAATGAGAGATTCAAGAATCAATGGCTTGATCGTGATTGAATTGGATGACATAATAAGTAATAATGTTATTCAATTGTAACTTAAATTATATAATAAAATTTTTTTGGATTCAACCCATGTCACATTTGGTGTATATGATAGAATTTTTGAAGCTAGAAGAATTGATGAAAAAAATATATTACCCATAGAATTGAGGATATTGGATTTGAAGATAGAGAAGAAATTCACAATCATTTGCCTAAATATTGGAGATTTGCATAAAGTTACACTAGGGAACTTATCATAAGAGACCCATCCACAAGGGGTTAGGAGTAGGAAAGGACATAGGCTTTATTTGTGACGGTTTTCTTACTAGTTCCTTAAGTAGCTTTTTAGTATAAAAATTTTAATTTTTGTATTTGAAAGCTCTTTTAAGAAGCAGTAAGTAAGCCGTCCCAAACGAAGCATTAGAAAACAAGTTAGACACCCAACCATTATCTCTACGATCAAACTTACTTATATAGAATTGGCATTAGAAGACGAATTTTTTATTGTAGCAATGCAAGAAAAATTAATTCAATTTGTTATGAATTACTGAGTAGTCCCCCAAATAAAAGTGTTGTTGGAACAAAATTGTCATTTAAAAATAAATTAAATGTCTCTAAATTAGTTGTTAGGAATAAAGCTAGGTTGGCAGGGTTGAAAAATAAATTGTACAAATGAATTCACACTTTATAAATATGTATAGCTAATATCATATCATCTCAAAGGACAAACTAATGCTTCACTATAGATTGAAAACAATAACAAATTTAATTTCCATAATTAAACTTTGCATAAGAAACATAATATTTATCTTGAAAGATAAATAGCATTCACCTATTATTTTAAACATAAAACTAACAAATGTATAAGAGTTTTTCTTTGTCTGATGATTTTTCCTCTACTTTAGCAAACTAATGTTGGATTTATGTTTTTATCAGGGTTCTAAGTCTCCCAAAAGAAGCAAGATTCTAAGGTTAGTTATATCCTAAGAAAAACTTGAGAAAACTCTCAAATTTAAAAGGTAATTAAGCTTCTTTAAATTTATATATAGTAGTTTAGATTCTAGAATTTGAGTTTAAACCTATCTATCAACATATAATACACAATAAAACAAAAAAAAAATTAAGTAATAAAAGAAGCCTATACCTCTGTCAAAGCTTATACCAAATCCTGTGAAAAACCCCTGTTGAGTCTAGTAATTAGGTTGTTAAGCCTAAGTTAATGTCCCAAGGCTACTAAGAGAGGAGGGGGGGGGGTGAATTGGTAGTTTAAAAATTTAAATCCCTCTTTGAATTTAAGTTGAACCGAAATGAAAATTTCTCTTTTAAGTTTTGTAGAAAACGTTTTTCAACCACAGAGTTTTTTTAAAACTAAAATTAAAATGCGGAAACGTAAAAATAGTAAAGTAAATGACACCAGATTTATAGTAGTTTGGTCTAAAACCAGACCTACATCCACTCCCCAGAGGCACCCTCTGAGTATTGCACTAATACCAATAGTGACTCTCCTTTTGCACCCACAGCAAGGCAGAGAAGCCTTTACAACACACTCTTTTCACCACTACCCGGTGCGGCAGAGAACCGTCATCCTTTTACACAATCCCCAGTGTTAGCAAAGAACCATCCGTCCTTTCACACAATCCTAGTGTTGGCAGAGAACCCTTCGTCCTTTCACACTCTCCTAGTTTGGGCAGAGAACCGTCCGTCCTTTCACACTCTCTTAGTGTAGGCAGAGAACCCTTCGTCTTTTCACACTCTCCTAGTGTGGGCAGAGAACC
>NW_021318757.1:31651-94266 GCF_001605985.2 Dendrobium catenatum
AATTTTGTATGGATGAAAATTTTATAGAGACCAGATCGTCCCGGACGATATTTAATTTCGTCCCGGACGAATAGGACTTAGAAAATTTTTTCAAGCCAGTTCCTATTCGTTCCATGTGCTCAATAGGAGATAACTGTCTGATCTTCCCGTACAATCTGATATCATCCCGCACGATCAGTATAAATTTTATATGATCTCCTTATGTGTGTGTGTATGTTTTTATTCACTCAAATTACAATCACTCCCTTTCAATTTTATTTCAAAGAAAAGTATAAGCTTCAAATTCACAAAGTATCTCATGTTGAATTTGATTTGAAGTCATCATAGTCTGGAGTTTGATTTTCCTGAAATGTTAGTACACACAAGAGCAAATACAAATCTTCTAAAATTGTTAGGAGATAACTACACATTTGAACAATAATATTTGGAATCATCAAAACTATACAAGTTGCCAAATTGTAAGGCATGCAAATAGCAACTATCTTAACAACCCCATCTCTTTTTTTTTTAGAAAAAAAACAAGGCTGAAATATTATTAATCAAAGCATCCTAATTACAAACTACTAGCACCACTTGATTCCTCCTTTAACAATTAGCTGAACAAAGTAGGAATCTTATTAGAAGAGAAATCTTCCCAACAAAAATCACTATAAATGACATAGCTAACATAAAGGTTGGCTAGCTTATTACATCTCATATTAACCCAATTAAAGAGACAAACTTATGATCTTTCAACAATAAATATTCATCTTTCCATTTGCCTCCCAAGTCTTGCAAACACTTGATAACATTATAATTGTCTCCCTCTATAATTACACCTTGATACTCTTGCATCCAATCTCTCTTAATCTCTCTTATAAACTGAACCACGAATAGCTCAAGACTTGCAATGTCCCAATGAATACATGAGTTACCGTAAGCCAAAAAAAATCTTCCTTTACTGTCTCGAATAATGCCACCAATACCAGCTTTATACGATTTTAATAAGGATGCATCAACATTAATCTTTATCTAATTGGGAGGAGGAGGGTACCAACATTCTGACAGTATAGAAGACTTATTCGTACCCCAGTGTCCCTTCTTTTCTTCAGTTATAAAGGATATGGAAGCCAAACTTATTGCATATGAAGCTAAGAACATAGACGATCCCCTTTTTCACCATGAATTAGTTTATTCTTGGATTTCCATGTGAGATATACAGCATTACAATAAATATTTACCATGAATCCTTGTGTATTATGACATTCTTCCATTCATTTCAAGAATAATTGAAATGAATAAAAAAACTGGAACTGAAACCCACATTTTTTCAAACAGCTAATGACTTTCTTCATCTTCTTACAATTCACCGTGATATGATCAAAGTTTTCTGGTTGGCCGCAACCTCTTGGAAAACTATAATTCTCTTGGAGTCTTCTCTGGTACAATAAATCATATGTAGGTATTGCATTATTAAACAATCTCCACCAAAAGACTTCAACTCGGGATCTTAATTTAATCCTCTTCAAGCATCGCCAGAACAAGCATTCCTGCTCCTTCATAATTGAATTTCTATAGACCAGAGATGATATAGTACATCCCAAATTTTAATGAATTAGCTCCAAATAATTAGTGTCTTGATCCATATGAATTTTATCAACATAATGATCTTTATATGCTCATCTCCAAATAGTTGTTTAAGTTTCAGCACATTCCATTCACCATTTGAGATCTAACAGTCCACTATTTCATCCTTGCATCTTGAATTGAAACAAATGTAGGCCATAAATTCAATTTTCTTTCCAACATCCAAATTCCCTCAAGGATATTGATAGAACAACCATTTACAACTTCCCATCTTACTACTGATTTTAATGCCTTCTTACTGCTTGATAAGATTTTACATGTTGTAGACGATCCACAACCATTCACTAAATCCTCCAGCCACTATCCATACTTTGGATTTAAAATTTGATACAGCAAAGAATACTTCTCTTGGATTACTTTCCAAGCTAATGTTTCTCTTAAAGCATCCACAATATCCACACATGAACGAATTCCTCTACCACCTAGTTTCATCGGTTTACAAAGTTTATTCCAATTAACAAAATGCAAACCCAATCTCCCATTTTGTTTATTCCAAATGAAATTGTGGTAATGCTTTTCTAACTCTTTAAGAATGCTTTTCGGAACCAATGAATAAGTACAATAGAAGTTTGGAATTGAGAGCATAAATGTTTTGATCAGCAACAATTTCCCTGCCAAAGAAAGTTATTTGCTACCACTGTGGGTTTCATTGCCTTCTCTGTAATGAAGTGAAAGTCTGCAGCTCTTAACCTCCTCAAAGACATTCTAACTCCAAGGTACATAAACTCTTTTACCACATTAAAGCCCATGATTCTTTCAACTGATTTTCTCTTCTTTCTCTTTATATGCCTATCAAAAAACATCACTGATTTTTCCAAATTGATATTCTGACATGTCCAGTTGCAGAAATCCGTTATTGCTCCTTTGACTTCTCTTACTTCTTTAATGTTAGCATGAGAGAAGATGATGATATCGTCTGTATATAAAAGATGGGAAACCTTTGGCAAATTCCTACCAACTTTGATGCCCATTGCTACATCATTTTGCTTAAATAGATTAGTAAGCAACTGAGAACATAAAATGAACAAATAGGGTGAAAGAGGACACCCTTGTCAAAACACACTCTTTGCATAAATCCAGCTAGAAATCTTACCATTATTGAGCAAGGAAAATTTCAGGAATTTTACACATTCCACGATCCACATAGAGAATTTCTCAGGAAACCCAAAGCATTCTAAAACATTTTTTAGAGTATTTCAACTCATGTTATCATAGGCTTGTTCCAAGTCCACTTTAAATGAAAGTAAACCTTTTGATTATTTGGAAGTACTCCTGAACTTCTGAAAAGCCTCTTGTGCCACTAGAATATGATCACCCAAATATCTCCCATTGATAAATGCAGCTTGCTCCAATTTATGAATCATAAATTTCATTTTGTTCAATAGAATTATTGCCACTACCTTGTAAATAGACCTGCATAAGCTAATAGGTCTATAATGACTCGGTATTGCAGGCTCCAAAACCTTTGGAATGAGAACCAGAAGTGTCTCTTTCCATTCAACATTCATCCTTCCCAAACTAAAGAATTGGTTTACATCATACCAACAATCTTTCTTAATTATGTTCCAATATGATTTCATGAAAGAGTATGAAACCCCATCATTTCCAGGAGATATGCTATCAGTTGTTTGCAAAACTACCATCTCCAATTCCTCCAAAGACAGCTCTTTGGTTAACCATTCCCTGTCATTCTCATCAATCGAATTGTTAGGAATAGGCCAACCATTAAGAGAACCTTCCCTTTTTTTCCATTTTCCATTAAAAAATTTTAGAAAAATTTCATAGATCTAATTATGATCTTTAGTAAACAATCCAACTTCATCTTTAATTTTATAAAAACAATTTGAATTTATTCTAGCTAAAGCAAAAGAATGAAAGAAACAAGAGTTAGTGTCTACCTCCATGCACCTGACCTTCACTCTTTGCTTCCACTGTGTGTTTAGCCTCTCCAAAATAGTGTTCAGCTCTCCAATATATGAACGAAGTATAAAGATTTTCTCTTCTGATAGCTATCCAACATCCGATTCTTTAGATTGCAATTCCATAATTTTTTATTTTAGAAATTATCTTTGCTGATCAAACTCTTTGAATTTTTCTTTACTCCAGTAGAATAGAGCTTTTAGAGACCTTCAGAATTTGTAGTTCAATGCTTCAGCATAGTCCCCATTATTCTTCTTTCCCCAAGCTTCTTTAACCACACCGATTAAAGCTGGATATGAAGCCCACACTTCCTCAAACCTTATGATCTTATCAGAGAAAAAATTTCCTTCCTAGAAGTTCAATAGGATTGGGCAATGATCTGATGCAACCCTTGATAAATGCCTCAACACCAGCCGATCGTTCTTCAATGCAAATGGATTAATAAAGCATCTATCTAACCTCTCCAATATTCTAGCATTACCATATTTGTTATTATACCAAGTGAACCTTGGTCCAATTACACTCACATCATCAAGATCACCCCTTGCCAAGAATGAACTCATCTCTCTTGCTCCTTGAGAAAATCAAAAAGGTCTTCCCCCTCCCTTGTCTTCCTTAGCCAAAATACATTTGAAATCACCCCCAACTACTATAGGATGACTATTAGAAGCAAATTTCTCTATCTTCTCCCAAAGTAGCCTCCTCTAAACCGCCTCTTTGCCACCATAAACTGTGGCTACTTTCCACCTCCCCATCTTCATGATTTCAAGATCCCCTATAACAACTTGATTTGAAGAAAATAAGCAAGTAAAGGAAGCTATTTTGAGCTTCCACAGTATCACTATACCTCCAGACAGACCTACAATAGATACTTGAAAAAATCCCATTCATTACCAATGAGGATATCAATTTCAGATTTGTTGAAATTTGAGACTTTGGTTTCCAAAAGTCCCATAAAAAATACCTTATAGTTTTTTACCACCTGTTTTAAATATAGAGAAGCTTGTCTTTTTATTGCTCCTCTACAATTCCAAAACAAAATTGAAGCCGTTATGGAACGAAAGGGGAAGACCTCCCCGTCTTCTCCTTCACTTCATTCTCCAATTTTCTTCCTCTCGGCAATAGATTTATAGGACCAAGACTTCTTAGTTCCTTGGCTAGCATAATCTTGATGTTAGAAGAACTGCCTTCTTTGAGCTCTTCTATCTCATTCCCATCAAAGTCCTTAGGAGAGCAGCCTCCTTTATCCACCTTTATCATTGAAACTAGTTTAATAACTTCTATCTCACATATGTCTTCCCTAAAGTAGTACCAAATTTGCCATTATCAACAGTTTGCATTTCCTCTTCCTCCACCAAATCACTAAGAACAAAAAATTTGTTAACATCTGAAATAACTTCAAGAATAACTCCAAACTCTTTTATCTTCAGAGAATTATTTGTATCTTATTTTGAATCCTCCTTATAAACAGATTCTACCACCCTTTTGTTGTCAACTGTTCCAGAGCCATCACCATTATTCTCCCTGAATTCCTTCCTTGTCCACTGACTAAAATTATTTTTGATTGAATTTTTGTCTATACCAATCTTCTTTCCATGAAACCATTCCCATTTAATTTTTTCCTTCCATAGCTAACATGAATCCAGGGTACATAACCACTACCTTCACCTATTGCAGCTTCAGACAGTTTTTCTTTAATCAGTACTGCACATGGATCCTTTACATAGCTGTCACTCTCATCCAAACCTTTAGGTGTCATACCAGTAATCTTCTATGGACAATTGCTTTGGTCATGACCAATCTTGCCACAACCAAAACAAATGTTGGGAACCTTTCGTATTCAATTTTTTTGAAAAAATTTTCCCAATTTCCCTTCAACCCAAACTCCAAGTGAAAGAGATTCTTCTAGGTGGATGTGTACACAAATTCTAGCAAATTCACGTCTTCCCCATTGAAACATATTTTCATCTAATAAATAAGGTTTCCCAACCTTTGAGGCAATCCTACAAACATTTATAGGACCCAAACAATGAAGAGGCAAATTTGGCATTCTTAACCATATAGGTGTTGTCAAGCCTTTCAAAGAATTTGGAGAGAATGATTGACTCCACTTGTCCACACCAATAATGTTCCCCTTCACATACCAGGGGCCGTTAGCAAAATCGATTCCATTGCTTCCTCATTCTCAAATAAACACAAGCTCCGCCCTTTACCATGCCAAGTTAAATTAAACTTACCAATTTGAGACCATTTCCTTTGAAGTTCAGCATTGAAAATGAAATATAGTATGTTCACCCCAAAAACTTTAACCATTAGTGCATTATGCAATGCTTTGGTGTTTTCTGACACCTTCTCCTCATACAACTGGACTGTCATGCCATCTTCAGAAAAGCATTTTCCAAAATCCCAATTTGAATCAAAAATTCTTTATGGAATTTCTTTTGCAAAATATTAAGTAAAACATTCCTAGTTTGCTCTTTAATAGAAATATTTCCAGCTTTAGTAACTTCTGGAATAACAAGTCCTCTTTCAGCCGATACACAAAGCCGAACCCTATTCATTTCTTCAACTTCAGCAGGCTTCCCGTTCCAAAAATTGTTATTAACATTAACATTACTACCATTATTTGAATTCTCCAGGTTTTCAACATTCTTCAAACCATTTTGCATTGTATCCGCCACTATAGACATGGTGATATTCTGAACTTTGAGTACTTTTGGACTCTTTATGACATCTTCTTAAATTACCACCCCCTTTCCTTTCCCAATCACCAGTAAAGGTTTGACCTTAGTCAGGCTGCCTTCATTAATCACCAACGGTTTGGCATAAATGGATGAGAACCTTGCTCCATTGCTTCTAGTTTTAGGCAGAATTCCTGAATTTGAATCTCTGAACACAGGGGGAGATTTATTATACATAAATTGTTTTTGCATTTCAACAGACAATAGACGATCTCCTTTAGGAAAACTGCCGACATTAAGCCGACGATCATCCACTGCCATCGGTGGATACTTCTCCGATCGCCAAAAGATTTTTGAAAATCAACTTTCTCTCACTAGAATCTTGCACCTTCTCTCACTAAAATCCCACTACAATGCAAATCCCCATCTCTACAGTGCCCTTTCCCTACAAAATAGTGTTAAACATGTGTTCTGTCTCCATGTGCAAAAGTCTACTCGGTTCGATCCATTAAAATGGGGCAGAAATGAAGCCTCTCAGCTTTTATTCTCTCGCAAGAAACTCATGCAAGCTTCCCTATTTCCCTTCACATTCCTCCACTTATTTCCTTCTTCCCTTCTTTATCCTTTAGGTCGCAAGCCTCCACGGCCAAGCTACCGACATTCGAACCTCAATGTTAGATCTCCCTCTCCATATTCGAACCCCGTTAAGTTTCATAGGACCAAAGCTCAATGGAATTCCCTGTTTTGAACCTCAACCCGCAAGACCCCATCGCTTCTTCCAATCTACCCATTCGAACCTGCTCTAGACCTCGTCGAAGCTTCTATCTCTAGGCTGACCGAACCTCACAAGTCCTTACCTAAACCTTTGGTTGAAAGAGAGAGAGAGAGAGAGCTCCCCACCTTGCATCTACCTACCTAGCCGGCCGAACCCCATCTCCTCTCTGATGAAGTCCTACTCTATTAATAGTCGGCTTTGCTCCTTTGATGACATTCCTTCTTCTTGTAAGATCGGAAGTTACATTTGATTGGGAGTAACGAAGGGAGTTGGCATGCGGTGATGGTAAATTTCTCCCTCACGCGTGCTTCTTTGGCCAAGTCCCATAAATCTGTGGAACTACAGATTCAATAAATCAGGGATTTATGGTAAAAGGAAAAAAAATGGAGGATTCAACTCACTATAAGATTTAATAATTATAAGTCTAATTTAACAAGATTAATTATAAATCCTGATTTAAATTCTATTTGTTGAAATTCATTGAAATCATGTATATTCTTTTATAAAGTAATTGTAATAAATTTAATTTAATTATAACTAATTATGTGTAATTATTATTAATGATTTTAAATTATAAATTAATTATAATGAATTAAATTAATCATTATTAATTATTTCTAATTTTAATTAATTAAGAGTTCAAACTAGAACCTAATTTGAACACTAATCAAGCATGATTTGAACATGATTTGATTTATAGAAGACTTAAGTGAGCATGAACCAAGTGCAATGCGCATGAGCTTGAGCTTATTTAAATGGCAATGAACTATATGATCCATAATAATTCAATTTGGATGATAACACAAAGAACTTAAGGTGAATGTAAATGAACAATTGCAAACAATGACTCATGAATGAACTAAGACTCTTACATGATTAAATTTCAAGATTTGACTTGGAATTTCTCCTTGGACAATGACAAGTGACTTGTGATGACTACTTCAATTGGAATACAATTTTTAATGAGCAAATATTATAAAGATTGTAATAATTAATGATCCGATTATAGAACCATGAAGTGGGCATCCAGACCATGCCAAATGACTCATAACATTAGAGCTAGTTCATCCTTAAGAAACATTCAATGAAAATTACAAGGTATGTCAAAATATGTCTATGATCAATAAAATGAGTTTCCTATAAATGCTCAATACCTTCGTGTTGAATGAGAGTAAGATATCGAATGGGTAGTAATCATTGGGAGCATTCTGAAGCTACCTACAAAGATGAAAGAATTATGATGTGTATGACAAGTCATGACATGATAGATATCACTTGTTTATAGATCTTCAGTGTTCATTGGTATTTGCACCTTGATCGGCATGAATTTTTCTCAACATTTGCTAAGAGCTTCATATTATTGATTGTAGTCATATTCATTGGAATTTGATTACAAATGTAGCCATTCATCAGTCAACATGAATGAAAGAACCTGTAATGGATATAACTCACCCGGTCATTCGTGTTAACATGCAACCAATGTTGAAATAGTCCCTCTGCCATCAATACACATTAATGTGCAAATGAGAATGTAATAGCCCACTTACAAATGAGAATAACATATATGCTACTGGACCCATGATTTATATATAGTCAATATGAAATTTGTAGTGTTCACAACATTCAATCAATGAGTTTTTACACTAAAGATCGAAAGCCCTAATGAAGGGAATTAATAGTGGATTTAATGATTGATGTGTAAAAAGATGCAGCAATTCTCACCAAGAACGGGATCTCCTGCCAACATGTTTAGCGCAATATATGATGAGTGTTAGGATACTCTTACAATTAGTAATAATCAAATGCTAAGCAAATACATCAATCCCCTACAAGCAAAAGGGTTCAACGACACTGACAAAGATCCACCCGCATTCAACATGTTAGTTGCAATCAGAAAGATTTGATATGCAGTAAAGAACAACGATGATATACATCTAAGCATATTCAAATGAATGTCAACATTCACTACATCACGCCCATCAAAAGTTAATGATCATTATTAGGTAAATATGTTGTTAAAGATTAATGCAAAACTTGGTGGCCTAAACTCACAATTACAAATGGAAAATATACCTTGTTAAGAGAGTTGCTATTTTGCATGTTTTACATTCTTGCAACTTGTATTATTTTGATGATTTCAATTATTATTGTTTTACATATATCTTCTAACACTATTTGGAACATTTATTTCTTGCTCTAGTGTGTACTAACATTTCAGGAAAATCAACTCCAAGATATTGAAGACTTGTAATCAAATTCAACAAATTTTCAAAAGTTTTGATATGAGAGGGAGTGATTGTAATTGAGTGAAAAATCACAATATACACACTTGGGGAACTTTTTTTGTGAACTGATCGTACAGGACAAACTTAGTTCATACGGGACGATCATGTCAATTACCCCTAAGGAGAGCAATGGATCGGACAGGCGGAGAGAAAATTTTTCTAAGTCCAAATCATCCAGGACAATTTTAATAGTCATCCCGGGATGAATGTCTTTGGATTCTTACTTTCTAATGTTCGTCCAGACAAAATCAATGGTTCGTCCCAGGACGAACGTCTCTGTATTCTCAGCGTCCCCTGTTCGTCCAGACAAAAAATAAGGTTCGTCCCGGGACGAACGTCTCTGTATTGAGGCTCGTTCCATTCGTCTAGAAAAAAAATAAGGTTCGTCCCAGGATGAACGTCTCTATATTGAAGCTTGCTCTGTTCGTCCAGACGAAAACTAGTCGTCCCAGGATGAACTGAACCGTCTTACGTTAGTTGGTTACGTCCTGAAAAATTTCGTGAACCGACCAATGTAATAACTATTTCGTACCGGACGAACTTGGTTCGTACGGGACGATTAGCGTGTACGAAAATAATTCGTACCAATATACATAAGGTTCGTTTCCGACCATTTAAGTAAAATTGTCCAGGATGATCCACGATCGTACAGGACGATCCACTGCGTACATAATTGAATACTTGTAATTTTTGGGCAGTTTTTATTGTCTTTTATATAAATAGTTCAAACTTGACTGCCACCCAATCTTTTTGCCATTTGATCTTCATGCCTATTGAAAGAAAAGTCAAGGAGAGAGTGTGAGAGAGCATTCAAAGGAGGAGCAACATTTTAATAGTCATCCCGGGACGAATGTCTCGGGATTCTCACTTTCTACTATTCGTCCAGACGAAATCAATGGTTCATCCCAGGACGAACGTCTCTGTATTCTCACCATCCTCTGTTCGTCCAGACGAAAAATAAGGTTCGTCCCAGGACGAACGTCTCTGTATAGAGGCTCGCTCCATTCGTCCAGACGAAAATAAGGTTCGTCCCAGGTCGAACGTCTCTGTATTGAAGCTTGCTCTGTTCGTCCAGACAAAAACTAGTCGTCCCAGGACAAACTGAATCGACTTACGTCAGTTGGTTACATCCTGAAAAATTTTGTGAACTGACCTATGTATAACTGTTTCGTACTGGACGAACTTGGTTCGTACGGGACAATTAGCGTGTACGAAAATAATTCGTACCAATATACATAAGGTTAGTTTCCGACCATTTAAGTAAAATCATCCAGGACGATCCACTATCGTATGGAACGATCCACTGCATACAGAATTGAATACTTGCAATTTTTGGGCAGGTTTTCTAGTCTTTTGTATAAATAATTCAAACTTGACTGCCACCCAATCTCTTTGCCATTTGATCATCGTGCCTATTGAAAGAAAAGTCAAGGAGAGAGTGTGAGAGAGCATTCAAAGGAGGATTCCTATCACTGCTGCGTGAAGGCTTCACTTGGTGTTTAAAGGTAAGAATCTCTACTTGTAAATTGGGATTACTTCACTCTTTTCCTTCTTCTTTCTAGATTTCTTGTGAGAAGATCTATCAAGGAGATCTGATTCTCTGCCGACACTTGGAGAGTGTGAACAGCCGAAGGGTTCTCTGCCCACACTAGGAGAGTGTGAAAGGATGAAGGGTTCTCTGCCCACACTAGGAGAGTGTGAAAGGATGGACAGTTCTCTGCCAACACTTGGGATTGTGTAAAAGGACTACAGTTCTCTGCCGCACCGGGTAGTGGTGAAAAGAATGTTTGTAAAGGCTTCTCCGCCTTGCTGTGGGTGCAAGAGGAGAGACACTATTGTTATTAGTGCAATAGTCAGAGGGTGCCTCTGGGGAGTGGATGTAGGTCTGGTTTAGACCGAACCACTATAAATCTTGTGTCTTTTACTTTACTAATTTTTTATTTTTCGCATTTTTCTTTTGTTTGAAAAACTCTGTGGTTGAAAAACTTTTCTATAAAAAATTTTATTTTGGTTCAACAGAACTTCAAAGACGGTTAAGTTTTTAAAAATACCAATTCACCCCCCCCCCCTCTTGGTAGCCTTGGGACATTAACTTAGGTCTAACAACCTATTCACTAGACTCAACATACTTGCTATTCCAATTTTCTCAAGTACATCAAACATTGCCTATCGATCTCAATGCAAGTTCTGGGAAGAGAATGCTAGATCAAATCATTATAGAGTGAGTCTCAGTTTAACCAAGTTTCGAACACTGAGTTGGATAAGATTATTGTGGCTTACAAATTTCATGATGAATAATGGTTGTGCATCAAACATACCTTCCTCAAATAAATATTGAAGTACTATGACAAACACAAACTTCTAGGAGCTATTGTAGAAGATTGGTCATATGTCCAGAATATCCCTGTATATACACCATAATTTGTATATGCATAGGTACATAAAAGGGGTAAGTGCAACCATAATACATGCATGGACCCTAGCACGCGTGTTGTAAGAACACATGTAATGTCTAGGGATGCTACACTGGTCAATAAATTTAAATCCGATTCTCTGAAGCAGGTAAATAAGAGTCGACAAGATTCAATAAATAATTATAAAATGCCCTAAAAAACTTATATGGACCCCAATGAGCGTGTTGTAAGAATACACGTGACATCTAGGGATGTTGCATGGGTCAATAAATTTGAACCTAATTCTTCTAAGAAGATAAATAGGAGTTAACAAGTTTTAATAAATAATTATAAAATAACCCTAAACACCTGAAGTTCATTAGGGATGTTAAGCCCATATGAACTAACCCAAGGCTAACAAAGAGGGGGGTGAATTAGTATTTTAAAATTTCTTAATACAAAATACAAACTAAAACCAAACCAAAATTCATCATAAAGAAAATAAAGTGCGGAGATTAAATACATAAAAACTAGTAATAAAGAACATAGAAATTTATAGTGGTTTGGTCAACTTGACATACGCCCACTCCCCGGAGCCTCTCCTCCGGGTATTGCACTAAACTCAGTTACTCTCCTTTTTCTACCACAACAAGGCAGAGAAGCCTCTACAAACCTCCTTTCCGCCAACACCGGTGAGGCAGAGAATCCGACTCCTTTTGCTTCCTCCTAAAGTAGACAGAGAACCCGACTCCTTTCACTTTCTACTGAAGCAGGAAGAGAACCTCCATCAATTGTTGAAGTAGACATCTTTCAAATCTCCAAATAACTAGGGATGACAACCAAAGAAGATGACTTAGATCCTTACTTAGAGCAACGTTTATGAAACCTCTCATAAACTCCCTCTCATAAGATCCTTTCTCTCTCTCTCTCTCTCTCTCTCTCTCTCTCTCTGTCTTGCTCTCCCTCTCCTCTTAGCTCTCTCAGGTCATGAAAGTAGAAAAAGATTTCTTCTTGAGAAAATTAGAGATCTTTTAGACAAGGGCTCCAAAAATTTCCCTAATTAGCAACTAATTGTTAAATATTATCCAGGATGATATACCGATTATCCTGTATGATTAGTTCAATTTTAGCTCAACCAGCCATGACAATTTGGAAGAGTCTGAACGATTAGAAGGTTCCTTTATTCAGATCATCCAAGATGAAAGGATATCATCATGTACGAATAGTTTAAGCCGTCAAATATCATCCAGAGCATCGCCTTGGATGGATGTTTGGATGATGGAAAAATAACTAAACTATCCATATAGATTAGTACAAACTGAGAAATATCATCCAGAACAATACCCTGAATGGATGTCTAGAAGATAAAAAAATAACTTGATCATTCAGGCCGATCTCACGATCGTCCCGGACGATTAGTTCAATTCAGTACATATCGTCTAGAGCATCACCCTGAATAGAGCTAGGCCAATTATTGATAGTCTAGAAAGAACTAAGGTTTGTGAACTGGTCGTCTCGGACGATCCTGAGATCGTACAAGATGATATGATCGAGCAATTAAACCTTAATTACTTTTCTTAATTATCATATTAATTTAGGCATAATTACTTTACATCATCCAGGATGATGTCCTAAAATAAAATATTCCTAAATAGATCTGGCAGTTGATTCTTTCTATTTTGAGCCTATCATCCTGTATGATTATAATATTATTTAGGATGATTCACTTAATTAGGACTGCCTTAATCAGGATGCCCTAATTAAGGTTACTATTTTTAACTTATCGTCCAAGATGATTTTGGGATCATCCCGGATGATGTGATCAAAATAGAAAACATTGACAAACAGACATAATTTTCCCCAAAGTGTGTGTTTGCAAGGTTACTTAGCATCAGGACCCACAATATTACAATGGACTCAAGAAAAGATAAAAGACACTTAATGTACATTACAAACTAACTCAGTCATAATCTACCCAATCTTGAGCTAGTTCAATTTATAATTTGATCTTGTGGACCTGAAACATTAGTAGGCAAGACAATCATAGAAAAATAGAAATATTTGCTATCATCAAAATTTTATTCTCTAAAATTAGATTCACAACAATCTCCCCCTTTTTCATGATGATAAACACAAAATAATTAAAGCAGTTCAATTGAAATAGCCTGAATCAAGAAGTTTAAATTTTAATAAGGGACAAACACAGTACAACTAATCAACATAAAAGAATGAATATAGTATAACATAAAATAGTACAACTACTCCCCCTTTTGACACCACAAAAAGGAGGAAGGAAAGAAAAAAGAAACAAAATAAAAACTAACAAACAGAAGTAAACTACATCAAGGAAAAGAAAACATCATGAAAATAAACTAAAAGAAGGATGGCCCTGATCATTCTAAGGAGGTGGCGGTGGCGGAAGAAAGAAACTAGAAATATCCAGGTCATGTTGGCACTGCTGGTAAGCTACATATGAGTCAAAGCAAGCAATATCCTCCACATGTTGCTGCTCCTATGTAACAATGTAGGACTTAAACCTAGTCTCCCACTGGTCAAACCACTCTACCAGTTGATCTAACTGTGAGTGTTGGTGGAGCGGAGTACGTGTAGGAACATGTATAGGAGCCGCCTCCTCCTCAGCTCCCTCAGCTTCCTCGAGTTTCGGGTGGAGATGAGTAGTATGAAGAATGTGGAAGGAATTGTTGGAGTAGAAGGCAGGCTAAAAGTTTGGTGGGGCGGGATATTGAATGTTGTATTTGGATTCCAGGACATAGGTTATGATGTGTCCTAAGGTAAGTTTGGGCTTCCTTTTATGTCCTGCATCTCAAATGCTCGTCAGGTGCTCAATGTTGAAAAATATGATTAGTAGCATTAAATTCATGGTGAGCCATGATGTAAAAAGAGGTGATTGAAAGGAGTGGAGTGATATGAATATGATCACCAGCTTTTGAAATAACTGAGGTACGAAGGATATGTTGGATTATCCTAGCATCTTTGAGTAAGCTTCTAGACTCTCCAACATGATCGAAGATAGTAATGTTCCTCATAAAGTGATTGGCCAGAGCCTAATCATAATTAGGGTCTTGAGACAAGATGTGAAGCTTGACTCCAGTGGTGGACAATTATAAGAGCTCATGATAGTCATGATATATTATTTCGACAGGATGCTTTTTAACATAAGACTGAAGAGCAGTGAAAGAGGAGTTAATGGGGAGGCTAGCAAAGTATTTAAACAACTATTCAGAATTGAACGAGATGGTAAGTGTAAGGATAAAGGTAAGAGAAGTGCATGTAAACAAGTCAAGAATAGGATTAGAAAGTATGCGAGGGTTGACAATCCGGGATAAAGTGATCTCAGCTATCTTGTATCACAAATAGCAGGCTTGATCGATCGCCTTAGTGAAATGAGGTCAAGATTGGCCCTAAAGGAGCTTCCAAAAGCCATACGGGAGCACTTTCCACCAGCCATGAATACAAAACTAGAGAAGGAATAAGTGCAAAAGTGGATGGAAGAGTTTGGGTGAGAAAATTTGTTTGTAATCCTTAATTTAAGAAGAAAATAGACTGATTATCCAGGACGATTGCAGAATTGTCCAGGAATATCATATGAAATAATTGTGTCCAAAATGATTGGTCAAAAAGGCAGTAATATTATCCAGGACGATCAAACATCATCCGAGATGATAAGACACTAGTGATCGTCCAGAGGAGTCAAGCCAGCTGTTGAAAAAGTATATCATCCAAAATGATTATGTTGATCATTCAGGCCAATAGGCAATAATGGATCGTACCGATCAAATCAAAAGATGTGCAACAAACATGCCACATGGACCGTCCTTATCGAATAGGTGGATCATCTAGGACGATCACCAATAATATAGCATAAATTATGAAGATTGTCTAGGATGAGGAGAATCGTCCAAGATGATGAAAAATAATTGAAACAAAAATGATCAAATTGTCTAAGACGATAACAGATTGTCCAGGATGATCAGAAGCAAAGAACTCAAATCAGCCGTTAGATGAAATTTTAAGAGTAGATTGAAAGGATTATCCTGAATGATGTGATAAAAAGTTAAAATTTGGGAGATGGATGGAGATGATCAAAGAAGGCCCAAAAACATAAAAACCAATAATAAAAAATAAAAAAATAAAATAAAAATAGAAATGACAAACAAATAATGAAAAATAAGTTTTTTTATTTAATTTTTTATCAAAGCACAAATATAATAAATTCACCATGTGATTGAATTAAAAATTTATAAGAATCAATAAGTTAACATTATCGAAATATGAAAAATGAAAGAATAACTGATCATGTTAGCCCTAGCTCAGACTTCTCACAAGACAAACCATCTTTTAAAAATAAAGATCTAACTCAAAAAAATTAATGGGATAAGAAAAAGAGATCCGTTAAAAACTTGGTTCTAGAAAAATATTTTATAGAATAATTTATCAAAGTAATTAGTCACAATCATGAATTTCAAAATAAAACCTTTCAAAATATCAAGTTACGCATGAATTCTTCTAAGATTTAAAAGTTTAAAAGAGAAGAAAGCTTTCTTTTAGTGGGCTCATTTTATGCCTTTTGTCAATTGATTGGCACACTTTGCGCATCTTTTAATTTTTAATACAATTTGTGTATCTTTCATTTTTTTATTATTATTGCACATCTTTTTATTTTTCTTTTCTTTTTGGGGCTCATTTTATGATCTTGTCATTTTTTGCAAGCTATATCCCTTTTTAAAACTCTTAAATACTCTTAGTTGTGAGTATATTTTTCAAATATTAGATAAAAAAACTCACTCATTAATATAAGGAAGAATAAATCACAAAATAGAATCAAAATCATATGATAAATACATTGACAAGATTATAAAAATTTGAAAGTAATATAAAGACTTTGAACATTATATATAAGATAGATTACTATAGCAAGATTAAAAAGATCTCAATCGCAAAGTCTAATTATTAATTTGAGATAGACTTTTATTTAGAAAAACAAATTACACCACTAAAAGAAGTTAGAGGAAGGGAAACAATCAATAGTATTTCTCCATTTAACTGATTTAGGGATGTCTAACATTAACTATAAATTTTCAAAAATAAAAACAATGCATAAAATATCATTTCAATAATGACAAAAAAAAATAAGAACATCAGAGATGAAATTATTACAAAATAACAACAAATAAAAAATAGCACTCAAAACTAAAAAGAAAGAATTAGAAAATAACAACAAGCAATAGAGCAAAAAACATGTAAATAAGAATTTATTAAGCACCAAGTTTATGCAATTAAGTGCCGTGAGCCTCCGCTATCCAAGTACCACATGCTCTTCCGAGGCCTTTTGGGAGAGCAAACCTATAAAAATATCAAATGTTAGATTTAGGAATCCACACAAGTTTGGGTCCCTTCTTATAGAAAAAAGAATGCAATACATATGTGTTATACTATAAATCATGCAATTTGGGTCTCCACTTCTGATGTGTACTACAGTGAACAGCGCAAGTGTGTGAAATGTGTCATAGCATGTAACATGAAAAATATCTAACACCAGGAAAAGGGTTTACTAATTTGTTCGGGTTATAGTGCCTCTTCCTAGGTTATAGCTTTGGATCAGGTGTGGGTATAATCCTATTTTCCTCAAGTGCATTCAATTCAGCTTTAAAGCTCGAGTTGGCACTTTCTAAAATAGCATTATCAACTCTCAAATAGTGCTCCCTACTTTCAGCTTCATCAATATATGTTTTAATATCAGTTTCAAGTGAAGTGTAAGATGCTTTCAATGAATCATGATCAATGACCAACTCAGAATACTTTTTATACAATTCATCAAACTCATCAAGTAATGACATTTGATTGCTATCAATTTGGGAGTGATCTTTCAAGAAAATTTCATACTTTTTTTGTAAATTCAAAAACTTTAATATCAAACTAACATGCAATTTCTTAAGTTTCCTATATTATGCATGAATTTATTCACAAACTTCAAGTAATTTATCATAGGTTGGTTCGCATACCTCTTCTTAGTCAGACAGACCAAGGTGATCACCTATCATCAAGCACAAATTTGTAGTCTCCTCCTCCGCTTCAGTCTTAGTGGAGTTAGATGCAGAATCCGCCCAGAACGCCTATTGGAACCGCTTCTTGTCCTTCTTGAACTTGGGTTTCTCCTTACCGTTCTCCTTGCTTGAGTGATCCTTAAGTGTAGGACAATCAACTTTGACATGTCAAGGCTTCATGCACTCAAAATAAATAACATCAGAAGAACTTTTAAAATTATCCTTACCTTTTTTTTCACTTCTGATGATGTTTATGATTCATTCTTAGAAAGCTTTTGAATTTCCTAGTGATGAAGGCAACATCATCACTTTCAAACCTAGAAGAATTTGCATCTATATCATTAGCTTTCAGTGCCATAGTTTTCTCCTTCTTCTTTTCACCTGCATCAAGTTGTCTTTGGTTCACCCCTTGCTCGTAAGCAATGAGTGACCCAACTAAGTTATCAACTGAATAAGAATTCAAATCTTTAGATTCAGAAATTACAGTAATCTTAGCATCAAATGAAGAAGATAAGCATCTCAAAATCTTATTGACTCTTTTATAATTTGTGAGTTCTCTTCCTAAGAAATGTATTGAGTAGCAATTTGATTGAACCTAGTATACATATTAGAAATAGATTTAATAGGTTTCATATGAAAAAGTTCATAGTCATGCAATAAAATAGTAAACCTGGATTGCTTAACTTCATTTGTTCCTTCATAAATAATACACAATTTATCCCAAATTTCTTTATCAGTAACACAAGTTGAAACACATATAATCTTCTGATTTCAGAGCACAAAAAAATAATTTAAACATTTCACTTTAAGTTGCGTTAAATCCCTATAATAAAAAATCCATTAAGTAAAATAAAGTTTAGTTTTAATGCCATTAATTTCACGTGACGGAGATGAATAACGATCTTTAACAAGCATCCACATGCGATAGTCAATCGATTATAAAAATGTAGACATGTGAGTTTTTCAAAAATTAAAAAGAATATTATCAAATAAAGGTGGTCGGGTAATACAATACCCTTCTGCATTATATGATTACCAAATTTAGCCATTAATCAAAATTCAAAAGATTTCAAAAACTCAATTTTATGAATCCCGCTCTGATACCACTTAAAAGTTCATTAGGAATGTTAAGCCTTTATGAACTAGCCCAAGGCTAACCAAGAGGGGGGTCGAATTGATATTTTAAAATTTTCTTAATCAAAAACATAAACTTAAACTAAACCAAAAATCACCATAAAGAAAATAAATTCTGAAAATTAAAAACAGAAAAAGAAATAATAAAGAGCACAAATATTTATAGTGTTTCGATCAACTTGACCTAAGTCCACTCCTTGAAGTCTCTCCTCCTACTATTGCACTAAACTCAGTGACTCTCCTTTTGCTCCTACAGGAAGGCATAGAAGCCTATACAAACCTCCTTTCCACCAAAACCAGTGAGGTAGAGAACCCGACTCCTTTGCTTCCTCCTGAAGACGGTAGAGAACCCGACTCCTTTCGCTTTCTCCTGAAACAGGCAGAGAACCTGACTCCTTTCACTCCTCCTAAAACAGGCACAGTACCTTGATCAATTGTTAAAGTAAACCTCTTTCAAACATCCAAGGAACCAGGGACGACGACCAGAGAAGATAACTTGGATCCTTGCTTGGAATAACCTTTGTGAGACCCTTTACAAACTCCCTCTCACAAGATCCTCTCTCTCTCCCTTTCTCTTCCTCTCCTCTTGGCTCTCTCAGGTCAGGACAGTAGCAAAAGATTCCCTCTTGATAAAATAAGAGATCTTTTAAACAAGGGCTCCAAAAATTGCTCTAATTAGTAACTAATTATCAAATATCATCCAGGACGATCGACCGTTCATCCTGTATAATAAGTTCAATTTTAGCTCAATTAGCCAAGATGATTTGGGAGAGTCTGGATGATTAGAAGGTTCCTTTATTCGGATTATCCAAGATGATAGGATATCGTCCTGTATGAATAGTTCAAGTCATCGAATATCATCCAAACCATCACCCTAGATGGATATCTGGATGATAGGAAAATAACTAGATCGACCGATCTGATTAGTACAAAATGATAAATATCATCCAAACATCGCCCTGAATGGATGTCTAGATGATGAAAAAATAACTTGACCGTCCATGCTGATCTTACGATCGTCCCGGACAAGTAGTTCAATTCAGTACATATTGTTCAGAGCATCGCTCTGAATGGAACCAAGTTAATTATTGATCATTCATAAAGAACTAAGGTTTGTGAACTGATCGTCCCATATGATCCTGAGATCATCCAGGATGATATAATCGAGCAATCAAACCTTAATTGCCTCCTTTAATTATCAGATTAATTTAGGCATAATTGCACTGCATCGTCTAGGATGATGTCAAAAAATAAAACATACCTAAATAGATATGGTGATAGATTCTTTCTATTTTGAGCCTATCGTCCCATATGATTATAATATTATCTAGGATGATGTAGTTAATTACAGCTGCCTTAACTAGGATGCCCTAATTAGGGTTTCCCTTTTTAACTGTTCGTCCAAGATAATTTTTAGATCATCCTAGATGATGTGATCAAAATAGAAAACATTAACAAACAGATAGAGTTTTTTGCCAAGTGTGTGTGTACAATGTTACTTAGCATCAAAACCCACAATCTTACAATGGACTCAATAAAAGGTAAAAGACACTTGACTTACATTACAAGCTGACTCAGTCCTAATTTATCCAATCTTGAGCTAGTTTAATTTGAAATTTGATCTTGTGGACCTGAAATGTTAGTAGGCAAGACAATCGTAAAAAAATAGAAATATTTATTATCATTAAAATTTTATTCCCTAAAATCAGATTCGCAACAACACCTATATGGGCCCTGACGAGCATGTTATAGGAACATAGGCGATGTCTAGGGATGCTGCACTGGTAAATAAATGAATGTAATTTGAACCTAATCCTCTATATAGGTTGATAAGAGTCGACACAACTTGAATTATCAAATAGATATATAGTCAATGTGTCATCCATAATATCTGTTATATATAATCATATAAGGCCATCAAGGCCTTCAATAAAGAAAATTTATTAACAAAGGTATAAAGCCTATAAAACTCGATCCCATATCATCACGTTAATAGGGTCTTCAAGGTTTAATCAATGAGAGTGACCTCAAGATCACCCCGATGATGGCAATATTAAATGTAGATCTCAACCAAAGGGGTTAATTTCAAATACTCTACATTCCAATACATTCAAAATACCTCTCAAATTTCACCAAAGTCCAAATATCCAAAGAATTTCAAATTCAAGTATTTAAAATTGAAACTCAATCATCAAATATTTAAAGCAAAATTCACCACGATGGCCCAAGATGATGGAAGCATGGGATCTTGATTAGGCTTATTATCCATTCCCCCTCCATCCTCTTTAACTGCAAGATGATGAAAATTATCGATTTTAAATATCAAACTTCTGAAATATCTCAACCCAAATCTCCAAACATCCAAACTTTTTAAATACATATGCCCATTCTTCTACTATATGCCAGATTATGTGTATCTCAATGTATCTGATTGACGACAAACCTTGATTGAATTAACTATAGGGGCTTCCACCTATGGGAAACCTAAACTCAGATCATAAATTTCATCGCAAAAATGAGGGCAAAATCTCTAGGTAGTGTCTAATCTTCCAACTCATCTGCCTTCCTAAAATTTACCCCGAAACATAATTCCGTTAAAACTCCCCTCGGTGAAAATGAAAGAAGGCGAAGGCCGGGGCCGAATTTTTTTAGCCCATATTATCAAAAAAGAAATTTTAAAAATTTGAATATTTTTTTATAGAATTACTGGTTGAACCGTAGAGACTACTTGAGATTATGGGATAACCCAAAACTACTCTAACATGTACAAATCTTTGACTTTGCCAATTTTGAATAGGATCCAATTTATATTTAAGTTTATAGTTTATTAGAAGATCTTGATAATCCTCCAAGAAGGAAGTAAAGAAAGTACAAGACTTACATCTGCTTGGAGTGGAAAACAAGTTAACTATTTAAACACTTTAAAATAATGATTTTAGTTCTAATGTATGAAAGGTAGATAAGTACAATTATTTAAATTGGATTAAAGTTAAAGATTAATAAAAATTCTTCAAGATGTTATACACCTAACTAATGATCCTTAAAGAAACTATAATTTAAATTCTAAAAATTCTATAATTCACTTAATGCAATTTATACTATTCAACTATTGCAATCTACTTGATTGAATTTTTTAAGAAATTCCAGCAAAAGAAATGTAGGCAAAATATACCAATGATGAGCCTTGATTATATAACTATAGAATGACATAAATCTTTATAAATATGATTGCTTATTTAATATTCATGAATTCTTGCTCTGGGTATTCTATAGAATTCCAAATGATAATGTCTTCAAAAGAAAGTTGTATCACTTCTTTTGGATTTTTATAAGTGTATATAATAAGCAAGCATATTTAAGATTTTCACAACTCTTGCACATTTATAACTCGATCTAGCTCTACATTATTTCTATAATTTATATTTATATTGATACTTTTCTTACTACATATTACAATCTTACCTTGATATTTTAAAATTTACATTGATACTTTGAAAAGAAAAGTTGATTCTAACTATATCGATGCAGGTGTAAGAGTCAATAAAAAATTAAGGTGCAATGTTGGTAAATAAATATGAAGAATACATGTATGACATCCCATATTATAGAAAAAAAAAAACAATCATAACATCGTACACTCTCTAATCTAAGTGTGAAATAAACTATAATAAAAGTTTCAAACCCTGGAGAGCGGTGTTAGGGTTTTTTCCTCTTGCGCCGCCCTCTTCTGCTGAACTCCCATCTTCTTCCTCCTCCTCCGGCTAGGCCAGAGGACTTCCTTCTTTCCTCGTTTAAATGGCTGATCCACTCTGTTCTACTGATTTTCCACCTCTTGGTTCTCCGTCTGGAGGTGTTCCTCACTCTTTCCCAAGGAACTGGAATAAGGTGTTTGCTCCTGATGTTTCAGCTCCTAAAGCTTTTCATTTTACTCACCATCCATCTGACCCGGAGATCATTCCCTTCTCGGGCGAAAAGCTGAGCAAGTGTGGCGAAGATTGGAATTTATGCTTGTCGGCTACTCGATCTGTCGCAGACCATACTATGAGGCTCTGTTGGGGGCCATTAGCAAGACTTGGAGCCTAAAGGGTTCGCTGCAGTTACTTTCCCTAAATGATGGCTTGTTCCTACCCTGATTCTCTTGTCAGGAAGATTTTGACATGGTGTGGTCGAGAGGCATCTAGTTCTTGTTGGGTAATCCATTTGTGCTCCAAAAGTGGCATCCAAAGTTTAAACCCATAAAATAAGAATTTTCATCTGTTCCTATTTGGGTAAAAATTCATGACCTCCCGCTTGCATGTTGGAATTCGGAGGTTATTTCGAGTATTGCCAGCAAAATTGGGATTCCACTTGCAGCGGACAAGCTGACGGAGCAAAAGACCATACTCACTTTCGCTCGTATTTGTGTTCTGGTCGACAATCTCACCACTTACCCAGAGGAAATTAAGGTTTCCTTAGATGGTGATGTTGTCAATTTGAAAGTACAATATGAATGGTGCCCTAACCCCTGCGAGCACTGTAAGTCTCTAATGCACTTCTCCTCTTCTTGCCCGATAAAAACAAAACTGTCTTCTGAAAATCAAGCCAATGATATTGCTGGCAAAAGAGGGAGGAGTTTCAGCAGAAAACCTTATAATAGATCAATTTCCAAAAACAAGAATTTTTCTAGACCCCCTACTACCTCTACCGCAGAGCCAGTTCCTAAACTTACAAGCAACAATGTTCATCTTATTTCATAGCCTACTGCCATCATTACTAATGTCATAGGGCAACCTTTGATATATCAACCACACTCCCCTACCTCTCAAAACACCCCCCTAATACAGACATTCCTTTAGGTGATTTGCCTATAACAGAAGATGCTATCGTGGCTGGTATTCCCAACCTCAACTCCCCTCATGAAGCTATCTCCTCTTCTTCCACCACTCAAAATTACAACCCCTCCAAAGATATTATTTCACCCAACAAGTTTGATGCTCTTAACATACTAGAAGAGCAATCTAAACAAATTGATGTCAAAGAGAGCTCAGATGGGAAACCGGACTATACGGTTTGTGGTCAAATTAAGATTTTGGAGAAGGGTAAGCAGACACAATCTAGTGTGGCATCAAAAAAACCTGCAAGGGGGAAGCAGGGCAAAAAACCTCAGCAACAATCAAATTGTTAATGTCATTTCCACCCATGGCGACATGGAATATCAGGGGTTTCAACCACCCTGATAATGTCTTGAGCTGTAAGCGACTTATCAAGTAGTTCAACTTGAATTTGATCTACATTCTGGAGAATAGGATCAACTCAAATTCTCTCCTTGACCCTTTCTTTGAATCCTCTCACTCTTTGTTTGTGAACGAAGATATTTGTCATAACTTTGCCTTATCCTCCTCGGGTATCATTTGGGTTAAGTGGGATGCTTCTAAACTTAGTTTCAAGCCTTCTTTTATTTTGGAATAGGTAATCTCTGGGATTATTTGGGTTGCCAATCAACCTTTGCTTCAGCTATCTGCTATTTATGCTTCTAATAATTCTCTTGAACGTAAGGAGTTATGGGAATCACTTGCTCAGTTAGCTCCTTCTAATGATTTCCCTTGGGCTTTAATTGGTGATTTCAATTGCTGCCGATATGCCTTTGAAAAATCTGGAGGGACTGCTTTAAATCATTCTGCATTGTTAGATTTTAACAATATGATATTTCATAATAGCCTTGTGGATTTAAATTCTATTGGGTTTAAGTTTACTTGGTTCAATCAGCGCACTATTAACCCCATTCATATTAAGCTTGACCGTGTATTAGTGAATGAGGGCTGGCTGAATTCCTTCGCTGATTCCTATTGAGAAATTAAAAGTCCCTCATGCTCAGATCATTTCCCCATCATTCTTAATTCTGGAATGACTGTTCAGTTGCACCAACATTTTCTCTTCAAAAACTTCTAGACCAATTTTGATAAATTATGGGCTCTTCTCTTGGAGGCTGTTTCTAAGCCATGCCTTGGGAACCCTATTTCCCATCTCAGAAACATTTTGAAGAAGCTTAAAAATGGGGTTAAGAGTGAGGTTTGGTCATCTTCTTCTTATTTCTAGGCATTTTGACATTTTGAATGCTAAACACAATGATCAGTTGGCCAAGCTGCAGGAAGACCCTAATAATTTGGTGCTTAATCACTCCTTCAAAGTCAGCACAGTAGAATTAGCTAATGTTAATGCTATGCTTGCCTCCTGGATTATTCAGAGGGCTAAAGTAAATTGGATAAGACATGGTGAGGATGACTTAAAGTTTTTATTTGCTAAAATTAGAATTAGAAGAGGTGGATCTAATTCTGTGGGTAATTTACTTGCTAACTCGCCGGCCTCTTCTAGAGCTGATGTGGTTAGCTCTTTAATTCAGTATTACCAAGGACTGTATAATCCTCCTGCACCTCCAAACCCGATTATTAATTGTTTTCCTACTGGGACTAAGCTGCCTCTATCAGATGCTACCCGTATCACCTCTCCTGTGCTGGAAGAAGAGGTTAAAAAGTCTATTTTCTTGGGTAATTCAAACTCTACACCCAGTCCGGACGGGTTTAATTTCTTTTTCTATAAAATGCTTGGCATATCATAGGCCCATTGGTTTGCAAGGCTGTTAATTCTTTTTTTAATAAATGTTATATGTCTAATGGTGTGAAAGCTACTGCTTTGGCTATTATACCTAAACTCAAAAATGCTTCTAAAATAACTGATTACAGACCTATTGCTTTATGTAATGTTCTTTACAAAATTATTGTAAAGGTTCTTGCTGAAAGATTGAAACCAGTCATGAACTTGATTGTCATGGACAATCAAGCAGGTTTTGTCAAATCTAGAGTTTCTACAGATAACATTTTACTTGCTAATGATATTTTATCTTATGCTGGTAAGAGAAGGGGTAATAATTTTTTCTGTACAAAGCTGGATATCAAAAAGAACTTTGATTCTGTTAGCCGTGAATTCTTGCTTACTAGGCTGCTGCAAAAAGGCTTCCCTATCCTTTTTGTAAACTGGATTAAAGCATGTATCACTGATGTCAATTTTTTTATTCTGCTAAATGGTGCTCTGGAGGGTTATTTTTCATCTTATGCAGGACTTAGACAGGGTTGCCCTCTCAGCCCTTACCTCTTCTGTCTTGTGATGGATGCTTTCTCCAATCTTTTAGAGAGTAGGGGCTTTAGAGGCATTTCTTTTGATAGCTACTCTTTATCCCATCTGCTTTATGCAGATGATGTTTTAATATTTTGGGAGGCCTCTACTGATAACTGTAATAAGTTGACTAATATCTTGAGGGACTTTGCCTATTCCACGGGGCTTCATGTTAACTATGATAAGAGTGCTATCATGTTTCCCAAAAATCAAAGAAACATTCAAGATATTTGCCAAGTTCTTTCCATTCATAACATCATCAACAAAATAACTTACCTTGGTATCCCCTTATCTTTCTATAAGTTGAAATTTGAGGATTACTTGCCTCTCATGGATAGTGTAAACAAGAAAATGAATGGTTGGATGGCCAACCTGCTGTCTTTTGCGGGTAGACTACAATACATTAAGTTCACTATCCAGAATACCATTGCGAATTGGATTAGGGGATCCATATTACCAAAGAACTGTCTACAAATCTATCAAACGAACCAGCTCTATGTTCTTATTTTTTGGTGATTCTATGATTGCCAAAAAACTTCACATGGTGTCTTGGGATAAAATCTGTAGGCCAAAAAATAAATGTGGTTTGGGCATTCCCTCTATTGCTTCCCTTTAGTTTTCATACAAATGTTCTGTAATAGTAGGATGTATAATGCTCCCTCTCCTCTTTCCAAATGGCTTCTCTGTCTTTATAAGTCCCCATGGATGCCCCCTCCAGTTTATGCATCCAAACTTTGGAATTTAATTTGTAAAACTGTTGTGGAAGTGAAACACTGCTTCAACTTCAACATCTCACATCTTGCTCCTATTTATTTGAAATGGGATCATTGGTGTCATAACCACACTATTGCTGAGTTTTTGGAGGGTGCTTATGCGGGTTTCTGTCCTGACATTACAATGAATTGCTTAATTTCTGGCAATCAATGGGTATTCCCTAAGAATTTTCCGTTGAGTTTGAGAACTCTGATTGCTGGATTCAATATAAATGAGATTGATGGGCATTGTCTGCTTTGGAAAAATAGTAGTACTCATAAATTCAAAAACTATATTAGTGAATTTTACTCTGATCTTCATTCCCATTCTTGGCACAAATCGGTTTGGAAAAAAAGAAATATTATCAAGCATTCATTTTTTGTTTGGATGGCTTTAGTTGGTGAACTCAAAACTGTTGATGCTCTTCTATTTGTAATATTTTGGTTCCAGCTAATTGCAGTCTATGTCATGCATTTAATGAAATAGTTTCTCATCTGTTTTTTGAATGTGATTATGGTTTTTTTGTACTCATAGCGGTAATTACTGGATTTGCAAAGTTTTCTTTTTAGGCCCACTATTATGCAAGTTTTTGAATGGATTAAAGGAAAGTACAAGGGCAACAAGAAGGTTAAGAACTTCTTTTTATCCTCATTTGCTGTGTTATATATCACATATAGAAAGAAAGAAATGGTAGAAGATTTGGACATACTTTTAACTGTCATAATACATTGATTCTCAATGTTAAATGGAACATTTCCGAGAAAATTGTCAAATGGGAGAATTCAGTGGAATTTCTGGAATTACTGTAACTTGGTGGGAAGCTAAATTGCTGGTTCAGTTTATATACACGTACAGTCGCTGCGAGCATTTACAGAAGCCTTACCTGGTCAATGATGAAGCTCCCGTGCTGGTTCCCTTGGATGGCCTTCGGGCAAGCAGGGATTTTAGTAATGTTTTGTGCCTTATTATGTATTATCTGTGTCCAGGTTTCGATTGGCTTGGGAGCTCTTTTTTTGGTTGATTTCATTCTACAGGCTACACAGCCAGTTTTGACTCTATGGTTCCCCTTCTGTTTGGCCTACCTGCACAAGAGGTCAATTTTTGTTTTTCTTTCTACATATTTGGCTGATAGATTGTAATAGGTTTTTCTTTTGTTATGCAGTCATTTTTATGCTGATAAGGTTTTGTTGACTGTTACTGGTAAGTTGTGGTAGCAGTCAATTTATTTTATGTATTCCTTTTGATTGAATGAAATGGGCTTTGGCCCCAATTTTCACAAAATATAAATAAATAAACTATAATACAAGAATGTAAACATATAACATTTAGCATAAACTAGAGTAGGTTGTCCTATCAAGAAAATCTTAAAGTGTGTGCTAAGCTTGTGTAGCTTAAATGTTCCTTAAGAGAGTTAATATTTAAAATATCTATAAATTAGATTTGTTTATTTATTATAGGCCAAAGGGACTTATTTATTTTAATTTTAAATTTTAATTTTTTGTTATTTTATTACCAAATTTTGATTTAATAGTTAAGGTCTTTTAGTCTTAAGTTTTATTAAACAAT
Source organism: Dendrobium catenatum (assembly GCF_001605985.2). Lineage (NCBI taxonomy): Eukaryota > Viridiplantae > Streptophyta > Magnoliopsida > Asparagales > Orchidaceae > Dendrobium > Dendrobium catenatum. The sequence goes on from NW_021318757.1 coordinate 59,999, forward strand.
TGTGATTAATAACTCTAACTTTGATTTAAAGTGAACAACCAACAAATCCTTAGGTTTATGAATCTAATGCATTTGTTTCCCTCCATGGGATAAAGCATGAGCATAATGCCTTTGTTTTTCTTTATGATTTAATTAATTTTAATTATAAAAAATAACGGTAGTTAAAGACTATAAATTATGGGAAATATTTATTTAATAAGTCATAGGATTATTAAATTATTGTTTTTATTTCCCCTGAAAGTTATAAAAACGGAACTGTGGAGAGGAATTGAGTAATGTGTGAGCGAATTTTGAGCTTTAATGGGTTTTGATCAGAGAGGCCATTTTTGGCTGTGGGTGGTAGCTGGTCCTTGGTTGCCTGTTGTAATCCTCGTGTTAGGTGGTGGTATGGGTTAGGTGGGCATTTTGGAGTAATAATGGTGTTAGACATTTGTGTGTGGAGGCTTTGTTGGCTCAAGATTGGAGAGGTTCTTGATGGGAGATTGTGGTTTACATCTATTTGATGAGGAATAAATAAGGTGATGGCTTCAGAAAAAAAAGGTGATGGCTTCAGATGCTACTCTGCATTGTGTCTTGGAGTTGACCTTTGCTTGGGAAAGGAAATTTTATTTCTAAATTCATTATGCTTCTTATTTGGGTGAAAAATTTTGAGATCCTAAAGAATGTTGGTGAATTATCCTTGATCCAGAATAAGACCGTAGCCATGTGGGATTTCTATGAAATATTGATTAGTTCAATTTAAAACTAATTGACCTACTACGGATTACATAAGCAATTCTTGTGGGATGGCTGGAAGGCTCGCTACATGTCAGCCATTAGTTGGAAGGATCACAAAAAGTAGTTCTGATGGGCTTGTTGAAGGTTTGTGAGAGTTAGTATGGGTTTCCGATGTGATGATCATTCTCATCCTATACCTTTCATTTTATTTTATTTTTTTATTTTTTTTGAAAATGTACAAATATCATTAATTAAGAAATGAATGATACAACCTACTTTGTGATAGAAAACATATCAAAACCCTAACTTAACAAGTCAACAAAACCTGCAAGAAGTTCACTAGTTAAAAAAATATCCCAAAAAAAGTTTCCTAATAGGGCATAATGAGCACAAAAATATGCAACTCTATTATAATCTCTAGAAACATAACGAAAAAAAAAACATTCAGAAAAGAGATATCCAAATTCTTAACAAGCTTTATCCTCTCTGAAGTCTTCATTACTGGATTCTTGTAACACCTTGATAACGTTCTTATTATCTCCTTCTATAATGATTCATTTTTTATCTTTCTTCCAATCTTGTGTAAAGTTCTTTAAATCCAACATAGCAATCAATTCAAGTAAAGAGATATCCTAATGAATTAATTGTTTTTCATAAGCTATCAACATTCTTCCTTTATCATCTCTTAACACTCATGCTATAGATGCAATATTTGATTACAACAAGGAAGCATCAACATTTAGTTTGATCCAATCATTAGGAGGGTGAAACCAAATATTCAATAGCAGATTTTGCTTATTAGCATCCCATATCAGTTTGATTGGAAACAAGTGAGGTTGTGAAAATTGAGTAAGAATTTGAGCTGCTATCATAGATGTTGACTAGGCAGATTTTCCATGCTTGAATAGATTTTTGGCTTTCCTGTTGTCATAAACAGATGAAACATATAGCTTTACAAATCCTTTATTAACACTTGATACTTTCTTTAAACAACCAAAACAGTCAGACAGATTCAAAAATGTTGGTAATATAAACCCCCATTGTTTGAATATCTCCATCACTTCTTTTAGCTTATTGCAATGAATAGCTATATGTTTCAAATCTTCATTTTCTAGACAGGATTCAGACAAGCTGTGCTGTCTTGTAATCTTCTATGATTCATTTTTTTTTTTTTGAAAAATGCTAAGTAGCAATAAAATATAAAAGAGAGCACCAAATAGCCTAGATACAAGCTAATGTGGGACCAAGCATTTTTTGCTTTCTTCCTTTATAATATTGACAAAGGAAGAAGGGAGTTCGTTGGTAAGAAATAAATCCCACTCAAAATCCAAAGATAAAGCAAGGTTAGCACAATAATCAGCTAACTTATTACAATTTCACCTAACACAATTAAAGATAACATTATTAAACTTACTCAAGAATAAAAGATCATCATCTTCCATGTTCTTACCACCATTCTTCGGTATGCTATACAATTGTTGAAGAAATTCTAGAACATTCTTATTATCTCCTTCCACAATGATTCCTTTAACATCTTGTCTCCAATTTGTACAATAATTCTTCAGTGCTTTGAATGCTAATAATTCCATATTTGCAATATCCCAATGTATTTCCTTCCTTCCAAAAGCAAATATAAATCTACCTTTATCATATCTTACTACTCCACCAACTCCAGCCATATAATTATCTCTAAGAGCTGCATCAATGTTAATTTTGAACCACTCAGGTGGAGGAGGATGCCAATAATCTAAAAGCAGTCCTTCGGACTGATAAGCATCCCAGTGATCTGAGAGATAAATTCCTTGTTTTGATGAGCTAAAGAAGCTTAAAACCGAAACATCTATCATACTAATATTGTTTCCGATTTTACCATGTTTCACTTTGCACCTATTATTCCAAACTGTCCATAATAGTATAGCATATAACCTTGCTGTCAATATGTTGTGCTCAGTTAAATAACTGATATGAACAATGAAATTATTCCAATTGTAGAATTTTGGAACTAAGAATCCCCATTCATTTAATACTTTAGAAACTTTTACCAGTGTTAGACATGAAGTAGTAACATGTTCCCTGTTTTCAACCATGCCACAGCCCATAGGACACAGATTATTACCTGAGATCTTTCTTCTAAATAGAAACTCTTCAGTAGGTGCCGCATCCCTACAAAGCCTCCATAAAAAAAGCTCCACCTAAGCATTAACTTTGAGCTTATGAATCCATGTATAAGAATCTTCCGTCAAATTGAATTTCAATTTGTCTTCTGTAAGCATTACTGATAAAAATTTACCCGTGAGCTGCATTTTTAACTCCATTTTATCATGAGTGTCATTGCGGCTTATCTTCAAATTTGTAATAAGCTTTATCAGTTTTTCCCAAAGCAAAATTCCAATTTCCTTAAATCCCAGCTTCCATTCTCTAGGAAATAATCAAGAGTAACAATCTCCTCTTCACCGCCTTTAACAAAGGTTGGCCATTTCTTAGATTTTTATCCAGAATCCAAACATCCTTCAAAACATTAATGCTTGAACTGTTTGCTATTTTCCATCTAACAAACTTTTTTAATTCTTTCCATCCACTGTTAATAATCTTCCAAGTGCTTGAACCACCTTTAATTTCTTCCTTATTCCACCATTTCTCTCCATATTTAGCTATCAGATTTCTATTTAACAAAGAGTTTGGATTCTCAATTAGACTCCAAGCAAACTTAGCTCTGATAGGACCGGTTCTAGTAATAGTTGATTGAAGTCCCCATCCTCCCATTTGCTTCGGTGTACAAAGTAAATCCCATGCTACATAGTGCAATCCGTGGCTCTCGTCCATTTTATTCCAAATGAAATCTCTACAGCATTTTTCCAAATCATTCAAAGTTTTTACTGGGACATGTGAGTGAGAAATTAAGAAAATCGGTAAAGAGAGCAGGATAGATTTTACCAAACACAGTTTTCCCGCTAAAGAAATAAATCTATTTCCCCATTCATTGATTTTTTTAAAGGATTTATCCAACATAATTTGGAAATCCTCCCTTTTTAGTCTTCTTAACGCCATTTTGATTCCAAGATAATCAATTTCTTCCACCACTTTAAAAGCAAACATCTTTGTAATTCTTCTTTTTCGTCTCCTCTTCACTGACTTTCCAAAGATCAAAGAAGATTTTTGATGATTAATGTTTTGCCCAGTCCATAGACAGTATTCCTTCACAATACTCTTCAATTTCTTCAATTTTTTCTATTTTGTATCCAAGAACAACATCACATCATCTGCATACATAAGATGTGTAATTCTAGGCGCTTTCAGCCATACATTTATTGTAAGAAAATTATTGCAAAGCTTCCACCAACATTATAATTCCTTAGGAGAAATCTTAAGTCTTTTCAGCCATTTTAGATTTATACCAACTTTTTGATTACTTTGATAGGACACCGCTTATGCCAAGGATGTGATAGATTTTCTAGAGTTGTAAGAGATTAATTCCAAACTATCCTCTTTTAATTAATTTGTATTTTGGATATTAAGTATCATTTGTACCATTTCTTTAGAAAAGTAACTCTTCAATAATGAAATATCCCAAATTCCTTCTTCATTATGAAGAGAAGCCACAAAATTGTCATGAAGTTTCAGCATATTGCAGGTTGATGGAAATTTGTACAAGAAGATATTAAGAATCAAGATATCATCAGTAATACTTATTTTTAAAACATTACATACCTGCCATTTAATTATAGGTTTCAAAAAATGTGCTCCATCTTTAACAATGCACCATGAGGGAGATGAATTCCTTTTTATATCTTCAATAAAAATTTCTTCTCAGTGCATAGCCTTTAGAATTCTGTTTAAAGTGAATCTTTCTTTTGAATGAAATTCAAAGCTACCTGAGCTATTAAAGGACATTGACTTTTAGCTTCTCCTTAAATACTAAGACCTCCCATATTTGTTGAAGTACACAATATACTCCATGATATATAATGCAAACCTTGCATTCCTTGTTCTTGTGCCATAAAAAATTTTGATAAAATTTGTCAATATCATTAAGACAATATAGGAAAATGTTCCATTAATATCAGACTTTCCGACGGACAATTTTACGACGGTAATATTGGCACATGACCGGCAGAAGTTTTGCCGGTAATTTAATGTCGCATTATCCGGCGGATGTTTCGTAGTTAATATATCGTCGCACATTCCGCTGACAATTCTTAGTTGTCCGGCGCATATTCCGTCGGTAAAGATTGGCAGAATTAATGGCGTATATTATGTCGGCTTACTTAAACTTAATGAATCCTTTCTGGCATCTGATTTGCTGATTGTTTAGTTTGTGGATACAACGCTGAAAATTGCATCGGTTATAGCCCTATTATGGCCTTCACCAAAAGAATTCTCTTATTTCTTTCTCTCTCGCATTGGAGGATTGCTGAACGTCTGAGAGCTGTGCCGATGCCACGGTATCACCCCTCGCCTCACTCAAGTCCCAACGCCCCAAAATTGTCCTCTCTTCGCTCAAGCTCGCGAGCTACCCTGACGTCCAACCGAGGAGCACTTCTTCATAGCATATGAGAGCTCCCCCAACCGAACCCTCGCCTACTTTAGCCAAAAGCAGCCCCGAATGCCACCGGTAAGGGAAGGTATTATCTCATCACCTTGAGTTTGAATGTTCTTACTATACATTTGCAATAGTAAGGTATATTGGAGTGTAATTTTTTTAAAAAAAATTTTTAGTGAGGGGATTATGATTTTGGATGATCAAGTCATTAATAAAATACACATTATTAAGAGTTATAGTGAAATAGATGGGGATATTATTAGTAGAATTCAAGTTGGATGGTTGAAGTAGAGGAATGCGTTGGGCTTGTTGTGAGATATAAAAGTCCCCCTCAAAATTTTTGAGAAATTCTATAAGGTGGTGGTTAGACCTAAAATTCTTAATGATGCAGAAAGTTGGACATAAAAAGTGAAGCATAATATTAAGTTAAGTGTTCCAGAGATGATGATGTTGAGGTGGATGAGTGGCTTTACTTTAGAGATAGTATATGTACATGAAAAGGTTCGAGTAGCTCTAGTGGAAGATAAGATTAGATAGAGTCACCTTAGTAGGTTTAGTCATATAAAAAGGCGACATTTGATGTCCCGATTAGGAAAGTAGATGTACGTACTAGATTAAACCTGATTAGCAATAGTTATTGTTAGAATTTAAATTTTGTTTTGGATAGTTTTCTTGCTTTTTAATATATATATATATATAATAATAAAATGCATTGGGCATTGTTATGTGGACGTAAAGGAATGCATTGGGCGTTATTGTGTGGACGTAGAGGAATGCATTGAGCATACTTAATTATAGATATGACATGAAAATAACATATATGTTAGAAGGTTGGAGTAGCTCCAGTGGAAGATAAGATTAGAGAGAGTCATCTTGGATGGTTTGGTCACTTAAAACAACGGCCTTTTGAGAATGCTAAGACTCTTTATATTTTTCTTCAATAAATATTACAAAATTATCTAAAATATCCATATTATATATAGGTTATATTATGGATATTAGAACTTAAAGAAGTTGGATGCATAATCGATTCGCGTAAGGACAAAAGATATTAATGGATGAGTTCATTAGAGGGGTGAATATTTTCATTCAAACAGCTTCTTAACTACCCTGCTTTACCTCAGATAGAAAGTTTCATTTCCCATATTCTAAACATAAAAATTAGGTGCACTTAAGCCCAGATGATGTAACTGTTAATCTACACCATTGAGAATTCATGCCAGAATATTAGTATTGGATTTCTCATGGTGAGTATTAACTATATTTCAATTCTCAATGTGGCCAATAGACAAGTGCTAATATAGATGAGGAAGAAAATATTGGACCTAATCTTGAGGACTAAATTCATGATGCAAGTGGAGCATAATTTGAACAATATACATAAGAGTCACCTAATAAAGACCAAATTTTTATAATTTATTGTATACTTCCCAACAACCAATATGGAAGGGATACACCACTCTCTCAAAGTTATCTATTTTTATTAAGATGTTAAGCATCAAGGTAGAATATAATATCCATCGTGAATATTTTAATCAATTCATTGGACTGCTCAAAGAAACCAATCTGGCATATAACATAATTCCTACCAATTTATATCAGACTAAAAAGTTGGTTTTCAATGTTAGGTTGACATACACAAATATAGATTATTGTGTTAATGGATGCATGTTTTTCTATAAAGATGATCAATCAGAGATTGCATGCTGTTATTATAATGCACTAAGATTTAAATCAAAATCTATCAAGAAAAGAAAGTTGAAGGAAGTACCAGCAAGTAGGTTATTTTACTTACCCATAATTCCTATACTACAAATGTTATATGCATCCATGAGATCTACTACATATATGAGATGACATAAAGAACATATCTCAAAAGAAAGTTTCATTACATATCCATTAGAAGTAGATGCCTGGAAATAATTTGATCATACACATCCTATTTTTACCTCAAAATCAAGAAATATAAGATTAAGTTTATGCACATATGTTTTTACTTCATTTAGATAGTCTGCTTCACCTTACTCATACTGGCTCATGATACTCGCACCATACAATTTTTCCTAGAGTTTTGTTTGACAACTCCTTATATATTTTTAACGCTTATCATTCTAGGGCCACATAATCCAAAAGGAAATATCGATGTATTATTACTATTGTTAATTGATTATTTAAATTTATTATGAGAAGAGGGAGTGAGTACATATAATATCCACTCAAATAAAACTATATTCAGAGTGCAACATTACTTTGGAAAATTGGTGACTTTCTCGCATATGAAATTATCTCAGGTTGGAACACCTCTGAAGAATTAGCTTATCCAAATTATATGGAATATTTAAAGTCATTCACTTTAAAGAATGGAAGGAAGAACACTTGGTTCAACTGTTATCGCATGTTCTTACCTACAGGTCATTCTTTCAAGTGAAATAAGGATTCTTTTATTAAAAATAAAATGATGATGTCGTAGTCTCCTCCAAGACTAAGTAGTAAAAAAATATTTAAAAAGAGTAAGGTCCATCCCCACAATAGTGGATTCTCTAATAATAGATGATTATAAATTGCCAGGGTATGGTGTCAACCACAATTAAACTAAGAAAAGTATTTTTTTGGTCATTATCATATTCGAGGATAAACTTGATTAGATATAACTTAGATGTGATGCATATAGAGAAAAATGTCTTTGATAATATATTAAGTACAGTCATGACACCAAAAATAAATAAAAAAAACAATATAAAATAAGTATGGACTTAAAGGAGATTTGTTGGAGGAAAGTATTAGAATTGAGGGATGGTGGAAATGGAAAATTTTTCAAACCAAAAGCTCCTTTCACCTTGAATTTAGAGTAGAGGCGAGCTATTTGTGAATGGGTGAAGACTCTGTGGGTGCCTGATGGATATTCTTCAAATCTAAGTAGATGTGCCTATATAAGAATTATGATATTATTTGGTATGAAGAGTCATGACTGTCATATTTTTATGCAATGTCTACTAGCAACTAGCTTTAGTTATCGGCTGGATAAAATTTTAATTCCCTTTATCGAGTTTAATATATTATTCAAATATTTATGCTCTTCAAACTAAATATATAGCCCTTGATTCTTATAGTGGATCATATCCCTTTCATTTTTTATAAACTTGAGAAGATATTTCCTCCAGCTTTCTTTGACTCTATGGAGCATATGCTAGTGCATTTATCATATGAAGCTAGAGTTGGTGAACCAGTTTAGTATCAATGGATGTATCCTTTTGAGAGGTATTTAAATAAATTGAAGAAGGCTTCTAAAAAAAAGCACATCCTGAAGGATCAATATACGAAGCATATTTAATGTATGACACAACCCATTTTTGCTCTTATTACTTTAAAATAGTGTCATAATTGTTGTGAATCTAATTTCAGGGAATAGAATTTTGATGATAACAAATACTTATGTTTCTCTATGACTGCCTTGCCTACTAATATTTCATATCCATAAGATCAAACTACAATTTGAACCAGCTCAAGGTTATGTAGACTAGGTCTGAGTCAGTTTATAATATTTTATCTTTTCTTGAGTCAATTATAAATGAAGTGATTTCTGATTCTAAGTAACCTTACACACACACACTTGGGAGAATTTTTTTTGACTAATTTAGAGTTTTCTATTTTTTCTCACATCGTCTGGGATGATTTAAAAATTGGCCTGGATGATCAATTAAAAATAAAAAAACTAATTAGGGCATCCTGATTAAGGCAACCATCATTAAGACCATCGTCCTAGATGATATTCGTATCGGCTGGGACAATAGGCTCAAATCAGAAAGAATCACCCACTAGATCTATTTAGGTATCTTTTATTTTTGGATATTTCCCAAGACATGTGGATGATGCAATATAATTATACCTAAATTAATTTAGTAATTAAAAAAAATAAATAAGGTTTGATTGCTCAATCATATTATACTGGACGATCGCAGGATCTGCCAGGACGATTAGTTCAAAAACCTTAGTTATTTCTGGATAATCAAACATCAGTTTGCTTCTTTTCAGGGCAATGCACTAGACGATATACACTAAATTAAACTAATTATCCGGGATAATCATGAGATCGACCTGGATGATCAAGTTATTTTTCTTTCGTCCAGACATCCATTCAAGGCAATATTCTGGATAATATTTAATAACTTTTACTAATCATACATGATGATATACTATTGGTCTAGACAATATGAATAAAAACCTTCTGATCATCCCAAATCATCCTAGTTGATTGAGCTAAATTTATACTGATCATACAGGACAATATTTATATTGCATCATTCAGGATGATAAAGTCAGTTTGTAGCAATTAAGAGCTATTCTGAAGTATACCTATATAAGACCACTTATTTTACCTAAGAGAGTATCTTTTGCTACTGTTCTGACCTTAGAGAGCCTAGATGAGAGGGAGAGCAAGGGACAGAGGGAGAGGATTTTATGAGAGGGAGTTTATGAGGGGTTTCACAAAGGTTGCTCCAAGCAAAAATCAGTCATCATCTTCTCTGGTCATCTTCCCTAGTTCCTTGAGGGTTCTAGAGAGGTCTACTTCAGCATCTGATTGAGGTTCTCTACCCTCTTCAGGAGGAAGTAAAAGGAGTTGAGTTCTCTGCCTGCTTTTGTAGGAAGCAAAAGGAGTTGGGTTCTCTCCCTCATCAGGGTTGGTGGAAAGGAGGTTTGTAAAGGCTTCTCTGCTTTGCTGTGGGGGCAAAAATAGAGATATTATGTTTAGTGCAATACTTAGAGGAGAGGCACCAGGGAGTGGATGTAGGTTAAGTTTACCAAACCACTATAAATTTCTGTGTTCTTTATTACTGCTTTCGCATTTAATTTATGTATTTTGATTTCTTTGGTGAACTTTGGTTTAAGTTTGTGCTTTTGCATAAAGTTTTTTTTTTTTAATATCTATTTACATCCCTTTTGATTAGCCTTGGGACTAGTTCATTAGGGCTTAACATCCCTGTCAAAATTTCAAGTGGTATTAGAGCGGGATTCATAAAATCCAATTTTTAAAAACTTTTGAATTTTGATTCATGGCTAACTTTGGTAATTGTAATACTATGGAAGGATATTATATTACACGACCACATTTATTTGATAATATTCATTTTATTTTTTTGGAAACCTCGCATGTTTATGCTTTTACAATCGATTGATTATCATATGTGGATGCTTGTTAAAGATGGTTATTCACCTCCTTCTCGTGAAATTAATGGAGTTAAATCTGAACTTCCTTTTACTGAATGGACATTTGAAGAACAGGATTTAGCGTAACTTAATGCGAAATATTTGAACTATTTTTTTTGTGCTTTCAAATATGAAGATTATATACGTGTTTCAACTTGTACAACTAGTAAAGAAATTTGGGATAGATTATGTATTATTTATGAAGGTATAAATGAGGTTAAGCGATCTAGATTGAATATTATATTACATGACTCTGAACTTTTTGTATGAAACCCACTGAATCTCTTTTTAACATATATACTATTTTTACTCAAATTATCACCTCATTGCATGCTTTAGGAAGAGAGCTAACTAATTATGAAAGAGCCAATAAGATTTTGAGATGATTGCCTTCTTATTTTGATGCTAAGATTATTATAATTACTGAATCCAAAGATTTGAATACTTATTTTGTTGATAACTTACTTGGATCACTCATTGCTTACGAGCAATAGTTGAACCAAAGAAAACTTGATGTCGGTGAGAAAAAGATAGAGAAAACTGTGGGGCTAAAGGCTCATAATATGGATGCAAATTCTTCTGGGTCTGAAAGCGGTGATGTTTCCTTCATCACTGGGTAATTCAAAAGCTTTCTATGAAAGAATAACAAGTACACCATAAGTGGAAAAAAAGGTAAGGATAACAAAAACTTTAAAAGTTCTTCTTATCTTATTTGTTATGAAGGCACAAAGCATAGACATGTTAAAGCTAATTATCCTATACTTAAGGATCACTCAAGAAAAGAGAAGGGTGAGTAGAAACAAAAATACATGAAATATAAGAAGCAATACCAAAAGGCATTCTGGGCAGATTCTGCATTTGACTCCTTTAAGACTAAAGCAGAAGAGGAGATAATAAATTTGTGCTTGATGGATGATCATCTTGGTCATTCTGATCAAGAAGAGGTATGTGAACTAATCTATGATCAATTACTTGAAGTTTGTGAGAATATTCATGCATCATATAGGAAACTTAAGAAAACTCATGCTAGTCTGAAATTGGAATTTTCAAATTTATAAAAAGAGCATAAAATTTTAAGTAAAGATCACACTCAACTTTATAGCAATCACATGTATTTACTTGATGAGTTTGATGAATTGAATAAAAAATATTCTGAATTGATTGTTGAGCATGATTCTTTAAAAACATCCTACACCTCACTTGAATCTTATTTTAAAACTTATATTGAATAATCTGAGCATAAGGAGCACTATTTGAATGTTAATAATGCTAATTTAAAAAGTGCTAACTTGAGATTTAAAGCTAAATTGAATGCACTTGAGATAAATTGGAATACATCTGCACTTGATCTAAAGCTAAATCCTAGGAAAAGACATTATAACCCAAACAATTAGTAAATCATTTTTTTGGAGTAAGATATTTTTTATGTGGCATGTTAGGACACATTTCACACACTTACACTTTTCATCATAGCACACATTAGGTGTGGCGATCCAAATTGCATGATTCACAGCATAACACACTTACATTGCATTCTTCTTTTCATAACACACTTACTCGCGACTCTTCATTACATAAACTTGCTACTTAATAAATTTTGATTCGCATATTTATAGTTGATTGTTGTTATTTTTTATTCTTTCTATTCTAATTTTGAGTTAGTTTTTCATTTCTACTATTATTTTATAGTTGTTTCATCTCTATCATTTTTTTTGGTTATTAGTTTTTCTTATTTTTGGTTATAGTTGAAATGATATTTTATGTCTTATTTTTGTTTTTGATAATTTGTAGTCAATGTTTTATATCCCTTTATCTATTAAAGAGAGAAAACACCGTTGATTGTTTCTCTTCCTCTAACCTCTTTTAGTGGTGTAATTTTCTTTTCTAATTAAAAGTCTATCTGAAATTAACAATTGGACTTTTGATTGAGATATTTTATATCTTGTTATAGTAATCTATCTTATATTTATAATGTTCAAAGTCTTTATATTACTTTCAAGTTTTCTCGTTATCCTATCATTGCATTTACCATATAATATTGATTCTATTTTGTGGTTTGTTCTTCCTGATATTAGAGAGTGAGTTTTTCTTCTCTAATATTGAGAAGATATACTCACAACTGAGAGTAATTAAGAGTTTTGAAAAAAGATCTAGCTTGCAAAAAAAAGTGGTCAATAACGCCAAATCTAAAGATGTGTAATGACGCCAAATTGAGAATTATACATAAAGTGTATCAAAAATCAAAAGACGTGCAAAGTGCGCCATTCAATTAACAAGAGGCATAAAATGAGTCCACCAAAAGCAAGTTCTCTTCTCTTTCAAACTTTTAAAACTTAGAAGAATTCATGTGTCATTTGATATTTTGAAAGGCTTAATTTCAAATTTTATGAATGTGACAAATTACTTTGATATATTATTCTATAAGATATTTTTTTGAAACCAAGTCTTGAATGGATCTTTTTTTCTTATTCAATTAGTTTTTATGAGTTAGGTCTTTTGTTTTCAAAAGTTAATTTTGTCCTGAGAGAAGTTCGAGCTAGGGTTAACAGGATCAGATATTCTACTATTTTTAGATTTCGATGATGTTAACTTATTGATCTTACAAGTCTTTAAAATCAATCATATGGAGACTTTGTCATATTCATGCTTTGATTAAAAAAATAACCTTATTTTCATTCTTCTTCTTTTTTTTTTTACTTTTTCTTTTTTGGTTTTTTCCACTTTTTTTGCAATGTCAAAAGGGGGAGTAGTATTTAAGTTGTTTTCGTTATTTTTAATTATTTGCCATCATAAAAAAGGGGGAGATTGTTGTGAATCTGATGTTAAGGAATAGAATTTTGATGATAGCAAACACTTCTATTTCTCTATGACTGCTTTGCCTACTAATATTTTAGGTCTTCAAGATCAAACTGCAATTTGAACCAGCTCAAGATTAGGTAGACTAAGTCTAAGTCAGTTTGTAATCTCTTACCTTTCTTGAGTTAATTGTAAATGATGTGGTTACTAATGCAAAGTAACCTTGTACATACACACTTGGGGGAAATTTTTTTGACTATTTTAAAGTTTTTTATTTTTGGTCATATTATCCAAGACGATTCAAAAATCATCCTGGATGATCAGTTAAAAATAGAAGCCCTAATTAGGGAATCCTAGTTAAGGTAGACGTCATTAAGTGCATCGTCTTGGATGATATTTGTATCATTCAGGATGATAGGCTCAAACCAGAAAGAATCAGCAGCCAGATTTATTTAGATATCTTTTATTTTTGGACATCATCGAAGACATCATCTTGGACGATGCAATACAATTATGCCTAAATTAATCTGGAAATTAAGGAAAGTAATTAAAGTTTGATTTCTCGATCATATTATCCTGGACGATTGTAGGATCGGTCGGGATGATTAGTTCAAAAACCTTAGTTTTTCCTAGATGATTAAACATCGACCTACTTTTATTCTTTTTTTTTTTTTTTTTGAGAAAATGCATATAGCAATTTTATTAAAAAAAAAAAGTTATATAAAAACTATTATGTGATTGCTCCACAATCACATTCCTCCTTTAGTAAAGAAAAAAAAAGGAGGAACCTTATTGCTAATAAGATCATCCCAAAAGAAATCTAAAGAGCAAGCAAGGTTAGCAAAGAAACCGCTAACTTATTGCTATTTCTATGGACAAAATGAAAAATAACCTGATTAAACTCCGAGAGAAAAGAGAAGTCCCCATTGCAATTTCCTCCATCTTCAGCAGGTTGCTTATTAAAGATTTTTTGGACAAGATCAATAATATTTTTATTATCACCCTCTATGATAATACCTTTGTAATCATATCTCCATTCCAAAACGAAAGATTTAATAGACAATATTGCTTGCATCTCCATTTGTGCTGCATCCCAATGCTTATTTTTCAATCCAAATGCACATAAAAATCTCCCTTTATGATCTCGAAAGACTCCTCCAATTCCTGCATTATAATTGCTCTTGACCGATGCATCTATGTTTAATTTAATCCATTCGGGAGGAGGAGGAAACCAATGATTGGATAGCTGTGAAAGCTAGTTGGTTTCCCAGTAATCCGAATTTCTATTGAATGATGCTTCAGCCATACTTAAAGCATTTGCTGCTATAGAAGTGGTGCTATCTTCCTTACCATTGTGAACAAACATATTCCTGTTAATCCAATTTAAAAAGACTACAAAATAGAATATGTTTCCAATAAAAGGATTAGTATTTGCCAATATTTTCAAAGTTAAATAACAACTTTGAAAAGCATTAAAAATAGGAATTGAGAATCCCCAACTTCTAATGACATTAAGAACATTTTCCAGCTTTTTGTAATTCACCATGATATGAATCTCATTCTCTGTAGCATTCAAACCTCTTGGAAAATCTTCATTATTGGACAGTTTTTTGTATTTCAAAAAGGCTTTTGTAGGAATTGCATTAATTCCAAGTCTCCACCAAAATAAATTCACCCGTGGTCTAAGCTTAAGCTTATTCATCCAGCTCCAGTTTTGGTCTTCCTCTCTCTCCATATTGGAGTCCATAGAAATTAAAGATGAAATAGATTTCACTGAAAATTTGTATTTGAGTTCCAGCTGATCACCTCTATTTCATGAAAAATTTGAACATTTTTTATGATCTCAATCAAATATGGTCAGAAGAATAATTCCAGTTTATTTGTATCCCATTCGCCTCTATCAATAAAGAAATCCAGATTTTGAAAATTCGGTTCTATGTTATTGACAAATGTTGGCCAACTGGATATAGATTTATCATAAATCAAAACATCATGAATAATGTTTATATTGACTCCTGTAGACACCTTCCATCTTAAAATGTCTTTAAGAGCTTTATAACCATGATATATAATTCTAATTGATGGAGAACTTTGTTGTTTAATCTGAAAATTCCAAAGTTTATTACCATATTTAACTCTCAAAATTCTGTAGGGTTGAGAATTAGAACCAGAAATCATCTTCCATGCATATTTTGCCCGAAGTGTACCAGCCTTGGATGCCATAGAGTGAATACCTTGCCCTCCCATTTTAACAGGTTTGCAAAGAACATCCCATGATACATAGTGTAGTCCCTTACTACCATCAGATTTATTCCACAAAAAGTCCCTACTCATTATGTCTGAATCCTTTAGTATTCCCACGGTAACTAAAGAATGAGAAATGTGATATATTGATAATGAAGATAAAACAGATTTTAGAAGTAAAATATTCAAATGAAGGAAATCATTCCGTGAAGCTTTTTTCAACGCAATATTGATTCCCAGATATTTGAGACTTTTTTCAACCTTGAAATTCAGAATTTTAGCCAATCTCCTACCTCTCCTTTTGTGGACCGAATTCCCCAATAAAATAGAGGATTTATGAACATTGATCATTTGACCTGTCCATTTACTGTATTGTTCCAACATCTTTTTAGCTGCCTTCACCTTTTTTCTATTGGCTTCCAAGAGCAGTAATATGTCATCCGCATACAAAAGAAGGGTAATTTTTTCAGCATTAGGAGCTACTTTGATACCCAATTCCTTCCTACTGAGCATAACTGCATCCGAGAGTAGTTGAGAACATAATATGAAAAGGAATGGAGATAGGCGGAAACCTTGTCTGAACCCTCTTTCAGCTTTGATCCATTCAGTGTTGTTACCATTAATTATAATAGAAAAGTTGGAACCAGTAACACATTGAATAAGACAATTAGCAAATTTATCAGGGAAACCCAAATTCTTCAACACTTGGATAAGTGTAGACCATCCCATACTATCATAGGCTTGCTCTATGTCTATTTTTATAGCCATAAGTCCTTTTTTAGATTTAGAAAATCTAAATTTGTTACAAACTTCTTAGGTTAATAAAATATGTTCTGAACCAGTTCTGCCTTTAATAAAAGCAGATTGGTCTTCAGAAATAACTTTAGGAATAAGACAAATAATCCTATTCAATAGCATCTTTGCTACCAGCTTGTAGATTGATATACAAAGACTTATTGGTCTAAAGTTGGAAGGAAAAATCGGGTTTTCAGTCTTTGGTATGAGGACTACCAAAGTTTTTTTCCAACTAGGACTCATATTACCTTGTTCAAAAAAAGAGCTAATTGATTTCCAAACATCTTCTTTTATAATTAACCAAAATTTTTTGATAAATGAGCAAGATATTCCATCAATACCTGGAGAGATGTTGGAATCAAGGTGTTTAACCACTTCTTCAAGTTCTTCTTTCCTGAATTCTTTAGCCAAAATTTTTTTGTCCACTTCATTCAAAATGTTGAAAGGTTTTGGCCAACCTGTCAACAAGCAATCCTTCTCCTTCCATTTGTTTTTGAAAAAATCATAAAAGATTTTTTCAATTTGACTTTGATCTTCAGTAACAATTCCATCTTTATCCTTAATTTGATGAATCCAGTTGGAGTTCCGCCTTCCAGTTTCATATAGATGGAAAAATTTAGAGCTTGAATCACCTTCTACCAACCATTTTGTCTTAGCTCTTTGCCTCCACCATGTGTTAAGCCGAGATAAATTAATATTCAGCTCATGAATTTTAGACTTCAGCTGCTGTAGCTTATTGTTGGACAGCCCTCCAGCTTCTGCTTCTTCAGTTTGCAAATCAAAATTTTCTTTTAACAGATTTTCCTTTAACACCATCAAATCCTGATGTTTTGATTTACTCCAATAATAAAGAGCCTTTAACACTCTTTTAAATTTCTTGTTCAAAGCATTGACTGGATCTCCATTCATATTTTTATTCCAAGAGCTGTTAACAATTCCAGTTGCTGCAGCATATGAAGACCAAACTTCTTCATATCTAATCTTTGAATTTTTCCTATATGCAGGATTTATAAGATTTAATAAAATGGGGCAATGATCGGATGCTAATCTAGGAAGGTGTTTTATAACTGGATTTTGAATAGTTTGTAAGGCTATAGAATTCAAAATACATCTATCCAATCTTTCCATGATTCTAGCTCCTCCTATCTTATTATTACACCAAGTTGGACCAATGAATTTCACTTCATGTAGATCAAAAGAGCTAATAAAATTTCTCAAATCTTGAACCCCTTGAGAGAATTTGAATTTTTTACCTCCTTGCTTGTCTTCTAGAGCTAGAATACAGTTGAAATCTCCACCTATGATAATTGGTAATTCTGAATTAGAAATATCTTCAAGATTTTTCCAAAGGCTTCTTCTCTTATATAAATCATTACTTCCATAGATAGAAGCAATGAGCCAAACCCCTTTATTGAAGATATTAAATACTCCCACAATAGCTTGAGATGAGTTCACCATGACTGAAAAGGAAGCAAGATCCTTCCTCCAAAAAACAATAAGTCCTCCTGAAAGTCCTTCTGCAGGAATTAAATAATAATCCCATATGTTGCCAATGAACTTCTCACAATTTTTCCTATCAAAGGAAGAAATCTTCATTTCAGAAAGCCCAGCATAGATCAAATCATTCTTCTTAATGCATTCCTTCAAATAATGGGAGGCTTCTTTTTTCCTAGCCTCCCTACAGTTCCAAAAGATTATTGAAGTCATATTTGACAAGAACAGGGATTGCTCCCTTTCCTACCTTTAACAATGCCTCCTCCTTTAACTTCCATGAACAGGGATTTCAGCTCTTTTTGTAATTTGAAATCTGATTTATGATAGGGAATACTTGAGTTCGCTAGTAATCCCTCAGGATTTACCAGAGTTCGCAAGCAACCCTTCCCATTGTTGTCTTCTGAATGAGGATCTTTATTCTCCCGGAATTCAACTGGAAGTTTTCCATTGGATTTATCTTCTTCTTCATTGACTTCTTTAATTATTTCAAATCTTTTAGTTGTCATAAATTACTTAGAATTAACAGTAACCATCTCATCTCCCTTGAGAGGATTAATTTTAATAATTTCAGCAATACAGTCTTCACCATTGGGTTCATCTAATTCATTGTTATGTATTTCCTCTTCAAGTATACTGAATCTGTTTTTCAACATAACTTCAGAGCTTTTATCTTCCTTGAAACCTATGGCATTATTGATGGAATTTGAAACAGAATTTTGAAAAACTTCTATTTCAATTATTTCAGCATCTTCTGGTGTAGATTTTGTTTGCGGATGAACATTTGAACTTCCAGATTTCTGCTTATAAAAACTCTTCACGACATTTTTATTTTTCCTGAATTTGACCTGTATCTAAGGTCCTAATTCATCTTGATTTTTGGAAATACCTCCTTGTTCCATCCTCTTCTCCTTAACATTTGTTGTTGCAGTTACTATTTTGGAGGAAGCATTATTTATCAAAGTGCAGTTGTTCTTCAAATGGCCTAGTTTACCACAATGGTAGCAAAGAGAAGAGATCTTCTCATATTCTACCTTTTGAAAGGATCTACCGTGTAATCCTTCTATCCAAATTCCTTTAGGAATTATTCTATCCAGATCCATGCTAACACAAACACAATCATACTCTCTCTTTCCCAATTTAAGAGAGTTTCTATCAAGATATATAGGCGTTCCTATCTTGGAAGCTATCCGACAGATGTTATGTTCATCCCAGCAGTGCAATGGTAAACATGGCAATCGAATCCATATAGGAGCTGTAAGTCCTTTAAGGGTTCGGGTGAAAAGTTGGGGGACCATTTGTCTAGTCCAATAATATTTCCTCCGATCAACCAAGGACCTCCCTCCAAAACTTCTTCAACTGCTTCCATTTTAGAAAAGGAACATAGAATCCAGTCAAGTCCCAAAGTTGTAAGATGGAAATTACCAAATCGAGCCCATTGTCTTTTTAGTTCTCTACTACAAACTGGAAATGGGATATTATTACCCAACACTTTGATCACCAAGGAATTCCTAAGAATTTGAGAGTTTAATTTTTCTAATTCAAAATTCATCACCACAGCAATCCTGTCATCAGTAACAGGAGTCGAATCCATGTCATATTTAATCTTTATGTGCTGAGTCTTCTTCCACACATTAACAGAATTTACTTTAGAAACATCCTCAGAAATCTTTGCATCTGATTCTCTTAAACCATCTCCATCTATTCCAGGTTGAGATGCAGGATTGATTAAAAATTCTAAGCTCGGAACAGAAGTAAGCTTGTCCTTTGATTGAGATTTATTATTAACATTATTTGAAATGATCACATTTATCGCTGGCCATAGGTCACAGATTGCATTTCAACATCCAAATTTGTTAACAAAAATCTTCAAATCAGAAGAAGAAGTTCCCGAATCCTTATGTTTTAAGTTTGATCGTGATTTTTCAACCAATGGTGTAATACAATCTAAATTTACCAAAATTCATTTGCCCTTTCCTTCAATGTATTCCACCGTCTTCTTCATAAGAACATCGCTAACCTCTTTGATAACGAGAGGTTTAGCTATGTTTCTATTTTGAACCATTTCTGCTTTTGATCGCTGAAACGACCAATACTGATCCTCCTTGCTCCTGATACGTCCATTTGTTTCTTCCATTGACTTAAGCCCATTGATAGGAGGTCGACGGTCTTCTCCAGACATAGCCGATCTCCGGCGATGAAGTGTTGCAGAAAAATCAGGAATTGAAAAGTTTGAAATTCCGGCAATTTCTCTCTCTAGCGGTAGTTTCTCTCTCTAGCAGCCCGAAATGATTTCATTGAGGGTGATGCTTTGGATGATATGCACTAAATTGAACTAATCATCTGGGATGATTGTGAGTTCAGCCTTGATGATCAAGTAACTTTTTCATCATCCAAACATTCATTTAGGGTGATGTTCTAGATGATATTCAACCACTTGTACTAATCATACAAGATGATATACTATCAACCTGGATGATATGAGCAAAAACCTTATGATAGTCCCAAATCATCCTGGCTAGTTGAGCTAAATTTATACTGATCATACAGGATGATATTTATATCGTCCTGGATGATAAAGTCGGTTTGTTGCAATTAAGAGCTATTCTGAAGCTCTTTTATATAAGACCTCTTGTTATACCCAATAGAGTATCTTTTACTGTTGTTCTGACCTAAGAGAGCCAAGAGGAGAGAGAGAGCAAGGGGGAGAGAGAGAGAGGATCTTATGAGGGGCAGCTTGTGAGGGGTTTCACAAATATTTCTCCAAGCAAGGATCCATTGTCGTCTTCTTCGATCGTTGTCTCTAGTTCCTTAGGGGTTCTAGAGAGGTCTACTTCATCATCTGATTGAGGTTCTCTACCTGTTTCAGGAGGAAGCAAAAGGAGTTGGGTTCTCTGCCTTCTTCTAGAGGAAGCAAAAGAAGTTGGATTATCTTCCTCACTCGAGTTGGTGAAAAGGAGGTTTGTAAAGTTGTTTCTGCCTTACTGTGGGGGCAAAATAAGAGTCATTGTGTTTAGTGCAATACTCAGAGGAGAGGCTCCGGGGAGTGGACGTAGGTCAAGTTGACCGAACCACTATAATTTTTATGTTCTTTATTACTGCTTCCTTATTTAATTTTCACACTTTGATTTTTGTGGTGACTTTAGTTTAAGTCTATGCTTTTGCTTAAAGTTTTTTTTAAATACCGATTCACCCCCCCCCCTCTTGGTTAGCCTTGTGACTAGTTCATTAGAGCAAAATATCCCTGTCGAACTTTCAATAATCAAGTCAGAGTAGTGCACCTAAAAATCTGGGTCTATCCTAAAATTTATTTGTATTTAATGGAAGTGGTGAACCCACAGGTACTAGCACCATACACTATTTAACTGACAAGAAGATGTGAGTTGTCACACTATATGTCTTGCTTAACTCTGATGAAGTGTAGTCATATATCAAGTAAGTATGAATATGCTTGCTCATAAATTTGTTACTAAAAAATTTAATGTTTACTCATAAATTTAATTTACATGAGTTTTATTGATGGTTTGAATGCAACAGAATAAGTAGAAGGTCAAAAGGTAGGGGAAATAGAATTCCCTATTTTGTTTATAAATACAATACATATTTTTCCTATTCATTTCAATTAATATGTCTTTAATTAGTTAGTAACCATGTTAAAGATATATTTTACCTACTAACTAGGTGTACAGTCAAAGTAGTAATTTGTAGTATCATGGACTACTTGATCTAGCTTGGGGACCAAATAGTGTTGTAAAGTGTTATCTAATTTTTTTGGATAATGGAAATTTTGGTGTGAAGATAGAAAAATAGAGAATTTTGGTGTATTTTTGAGAGGGAATACTCATACAGTATATGATTCTGAGTACTATGGGGTATTATCGGAAATATTACAATTGGAATATCCTGCTCACGAAAATAATGCTTATTTATTTTATTGATTTGTTTTATCCAGTAAAGAATAGAGGTACAAGAATACATCTATTTTACGGTATTATTGAAGTTAAGCGGGGTAGGAGATACTCAAAGTTTGACCCATTCATTATTGCTAGTTAGGCAAATCAAGTCTATTTTACTAACTATTCGAGCAGAGTATGAGGCAAACAAGATTGGCTCATAGTTATGAAGATCAAACCTAAGGGAGTTATTGAGAATACTATATCAATACCACCAGCACATCAAGAAGAGTTTATGTCAAACAAAAAAGATCTTGCTAACTATATGGACAATCAAATTATAACTATAGATAGTTAGTTGTAATTAGAGAAAGTAGATTTAAACATAGAGCAAAGTCATAAAGAATATTATAGTGGTGTAGATGTTTCATCATATCCAAAATTTTCTTATCAGTAGTGCATGTGGATACAAACATACAATCTTCATAAATTAAAGCACAGAAAAAATAATTTACTGATTTAGCATTCAATTGACCATTGATTTGCTCTTTCCTACTCCATTGATTAAAATGAATATTAGTTTTAATTCTATCTTTAACACATTAAGGAATAGAATAACCAGTAAAATCATTTGCCACATTCAGTAATCAATTGATTGTAAGAAAGTAGACATGCAAATTTTTCAAAAATCAAAAGTAATATTTTCAAATAAAGGTGACCGGGTGATTGAATATCCTTCCACAATATTATTATTACAAAAAATTATTCATGGATCAAAATTCAAAAGTTTTCAAAATCTCATTTTTATGAATCTCGCTCTGATACCACTTGAAAGTTTGTTCTGAATGTTAAGCTCTTATGAACTAGCCCAAGGCTAACCAAGAGGGGAGTGAATTAGTATTCTTAAAAAATCTTTCAATCAAAATACAAACTCAAACAAAATCTCGATTCACCACAAAGAAAATCAAAGTGCAAAAATTAAATGTAAAAATAATACAGGAAAGAACACACCATATTTATAGTGGTTCAGTCAAATATTGACCTACGTCCACTCATCAGAGGCACCCTCCGTGTATTGCACTAAATTCAGTGTCTATCCTTTAACCCCATAGCTAGGCGGAGAAGCCCTTACAAAATCACTCCCTTGAGTTTGTGTTTGCATGGTCACAAGAAAGCATACTTCTCTTATAGGATTTAACTCAAGAAATTAAGAATACATCAATGAATATTACAAATAAAATATGTTCTACCAAAACTTGAGTCTTGAATGGTGCACGTAATCCTGAAAAGTTCGTATACACACAAATAAACAAATATTATGAATACAAGTAGATAATAGAAAGTTTTTCATAATATTTGTTATCATTAAAAATATAAACTCATAAGTTCGAGTTGCAACAATATGGAGTAGGTATGATGTTCTTTATATTTCTTGGAAGAAAGTCCCAAAAGAAGTACAAGGCATGTGGTTTAAAGAGTTTGAGGTTAGTTATTATATAAATTTGTTATGTATATATCTTATTTACATAAGCTAATAAACTATACATTCTTTATTATAGTTTTTAAATGTAAAAAGATTTTTGTTGCTTGCCTCAACACAATGATAAAATCAGAAAGAATTTTGAGAAGCGTGGCTCGACTCGCATGTGAGACATGTTTACAAACATTAGAAAGTCAGGCGAGTGGCCACTTTAGAATGGTGAGAGTGTATGGGCAGAGTTAAACATTGCTTGGGCTAGCCTAGACTACAGCAGGATGAGGGATCAAAATAGACAGAACAAAGATATTACTATGGGTTCTGTTCCACATACTGAGCATAGAAGATGTTTGGTATGAAATTTTAAATTTTTTGAATAATTTACTTTAATAAGAATACTAATATATTTCTATTATAAAAAGAAGTGTTGGGTAGAGAACCAACTCATGTTGAGGATCAGTAATGGGTTGATAAGTGTATAAGAAAAGCCCATGTAAGTATATAAGTTTAATTTTTATGATTTTATATATAAATTACTGAAATTTTTATTAACTTTTATAGGAGGAGTATACACACCTTCGAGAGAGCTAGGCTGTAGCAGGTTAAGGTTCTTTTGGTGGATCAGCAGAATATTCTGACTACCGTACTTGGTCGCAAGCAGTAGGAGGAATTCAGCACAATAAAGTATACGATTTAGGCTCCCAAGCAACTACATATGAGTTGTAGACATCTGGTAGCTCCAGTTTCTCAACTAACAAACAGGAGTCTTTTTATACCGAACAGATAACTACCCTTACAGCTAAGCTAAAATAGATAAGGAAAGCACAAATTGACTGGCATATGCAGATGGAGTACCAACAGTTAGAGATGGAGTAATATATGCAAATATAACAAGAACAAATTTTAGAGGAAATGCGAAACATGAGGGAGCAGATGAGTAGTGGGAGGAGTACAGCATCAATTGATGAGGAGATTGAATCAGTGTAGATGTTATTTATTTTATTGATGTGGACATCTATATTTATATGTTTTTTTATATGTTCAGTTATTTTTTCATTAGACATCTTGACTTTTTTTGTTATTTGATATTTGTTGATGATACTCTTCTTATTTATGCTATTGTTTAAAGGTTTATGATTGATAATGTAATTGGTTATGTTCTTGATTTGAAGTGGATGTATGAATGTATATATTATTGTTGTATTATTTTCTATGTAGGTTTAATTATGGAAATCAATTTTAAAAGGAGGAATGTTGTTTTTTTTTTATATACTACAGGACTACCTGAATTTTGAAGGATTAAGCACTTAATTAAAATGATGGGTTCTATGCATCTTATCTACCTAAATTTTAGAAGATTTCTGATATTACCAATATGAGCCTAGGACTTGCTAATCAATAGCTTCTATCACTTAAAAGTTTTGAGTACTATGTTCTACAAAACCTAAAATTAAATAATTATAATAATTAATTTTCCCATTAAGAAAATTTAAAACATCTAAATCATTAAATACTTAAAATTAAACTACCCTTCAACGACATAAAACAAACTAATTTAATTTCATACTATTTTAAACTAATAAAACCTTAAACTTATCTAAGCCACATAGCCTTATACACAAAATTAGATGGTTTGCTAGGACAACCAACTCTGACCTAAGCTAGGCGAATGCTTTAATTTGGTTTGCTTCGAGAGTGTCTTATCTAGAGGGTACTCATGTTTATTTGATTATTTTTTGTACTCTGAATATCATATTTATATTTTTAGTAGTGCACATTTAGAGTAGGCTCTTCGCTCGTTTTACTTTCATGCATATTCCCACACTAAGTATCATATGTATATTTCTTTAATATATATAAATGACTTATTTATATTCTTGTAAAGTAGAATATACTTAGGCAATATGTAAAGGCAAATATAAATGTAAATATTTTAGATTTTTGTATAGATAGATTGAGTTGTATAATATCAAGAGTTATAAAAGATGAAAAATGATTGTTTGTATGGATATATAAATTTCAAAAAGAAATTATTCTTTTTTTTTTAAATATCAGTGTCTTTTGGAATTCTATAGAAGATCCTGGATCTAGAAGATTATAGTAATAAACAATCATATTAAAATTTATATAGGACTAGAAGTTCAAGCTTATTGTTGGTGGAACCTTGCCACCGTTTTTGTTTATAGTAGATCCTGGTTGTATTATGAAATTATTAATGAATACATTTTTTTATATACATTATTTTTCATTCATCATCTTATTATGCAATCATATATATATATATATATATATTAGTCGTTATATATTATAGAGTCCTTATCATAAAAATCTCTAAAACTATAACACTCTGATTCCTAGGATAGACCCTATCAAATCCTACATTCATTTGGTGATTGTTTACTCTTAGGATTGTTAGCTTATAGCTCTCTCTAGGAAAGTGTAAGTCCATATTGTATACTAACCTCAGTCTTTGTACATTACTTTCTTTCTATATAAATTTAAAATCTAAATCTAAATTCAAAATATAACTAAATAATTTATAATCTAAAGCCAATACATTAAAATCTTAAAAGCCCAAATATTTCCTTAAATCTAAATGAATTTTAACATCTCTAGTCTTCACTTTAATCGAGAGTATTCTTTTTTTTTTTTAACATGCAAAACCCTTGCATTACTAAGAAAAACCTTATTACAACCTATGGAGAAATAAAATCACATTCCTCCTTTTACAAACTAAGAAAAGAATGAGGAATATTATTCAAAGTAATGTCATCCAAAAACAATTACTAAAATGAGCAAAACTAGCACACAAAATACAATAATCTATTGCAGATCTTATCAGCACAATTGAAAATAACATTATTGAAATCCTTGCGAAATGAGAGATCTTCCACCCAATGTCCATCCTTTGAAGCATTCATTTTCCTCAAAGAGTTAAATAAATTTGATAAAATTGTAATTATCACCTTCAATGATGTTCCCTTTACATTTAAACATCCAATCTTGCCTAACATTCCTTATAGCCCGAATAAAAAAGAGCTCAAAACTAGCAACATCCCAATGAATACAAGTTTGTCCAAATGCTATCAAAAATCTCCCTTTACAATCACAAAAAACATCACCAACTCCAGCCGTATATGATGATAGAAAGGAAGAATCAGCATTCACTTTGATCCAATCGAGAGGAGGACGGTGCCAATAATTCACTAACAGCCTAGAAGGCTGATTAACAACCTAGTGGCTCGAACTCAATCCTCCATTAGAAAAGGAAACTGAAGCATAACTTATTGCATTAGCATCAATCACCATCGAACTCTATTCAATACTGCCATGTATAAATTTATTCCTCTCCTTCCAAGATAAGTAAACCAAAGAATAATACAAATTAACCAAAAACCATTCTTTAGAATAGAAGATTTCAGCCAAGAACAACAATCTTCAAGTGCATCAAGAGAAGGAATACTAAATCCCCACTTATTCAAACATTTAAATACCTCAATAAGTTTCAAACACTTAACAACCACATGTTCTTGATTCTCTACCACATTGCATCCTCTTGGACAAGAAGTAATATCTTGTAGACTTCTATGCATCAAAAATTGAAATGTCAGAATAGCCTTGTGGAACATCCTCCACAAGAAAATTTTCACCCTTGAGTTCAATTTTTCCTTCTTGATCCAAATGTAGAAGACACATTCGGACTGCTCCTGCACCAAAGCTTCAAAAGACAAAGCAGTGATAGACTTCCCAAAATTCTTATGAATGAGTTCCAGCTTATCTAATCGATTAGGACAAATTTGAATTTGAATAATCAAAAGAACCAACTCCTCTCCAAACATTTTTCAAAGTTTAGCAAAACCCCATCATCCATCTACAATAAACTGATCCATTGTGAGACCATCGGTTATTTGATTCACAACAAATGTTTTCCATTTATTAATGCATTTATCCAATATCCAAACATCATTATAAACATCAATAGTGCCTCATGTTGCAATCTTCCATCTTACAATAGGAGTAAGAAACATGGATCCCATAGAAATAATCTTCAGTGTAGACAAACCTCTCTTTTTTTAACCTTTAGCACAGATCTGAGACCTATATTTATCTTTAATAATCTTATATAGCAACGAATCTTTGTCTTGAATAAATTTCCAAGCTAACTTGGATCTTAAAGGACTAGCAATGCTTGCACACAAAAGAAGCCCATGATTTCCCAACATAATCGGTTTGCACAAAACATTCTAACTAACATAATGAAGACCAAAATCTGCCATCATGCTTGTTCCATATAAATCACCTACACATCTTGTCCATTTCATCCAAAACATCTTTAGGAACAAGGGAATGCGTACATTGAATAATTGGTAAAGAGAGTATTACAGCTTTAATAAGAGTAAACTTCCCCGCTAAGGATATTGCTTTGCTTCCCAAACATTCATCTTCCTAATAGAATTATCAATAATAAACTGAAAATCAGATCTCACTAGCCACCTCAAAGCAATTTTGACACCAAGATAAATTTACTCCTTAACCAGATTAAACCTCATAATCCAATTTATGGTTTTTTTCCTTCTCTTAACATATTTACCAAAAAGAATAGCAAATTTATTAAAATTAATTATCTGCCCTGACAAAACATAAAAATCCAGCAAAATGTCCTTATTCTCATTCACAATCTTCTTATTAGCTTAAGAAATAATAATAATATCATCTGCATAAATCATATGTGAGATCCTCAAACCATTTGGTCAAATTTGAATACCAATTGAATCACTTTCCTGAATAAAAGCATTGGATAATAACTACGAGCATAAAATGAATAGAAAAGGCAATAAAGGACAACCTTGTCAAAATCCACTCCTTGCATTGATCCCAGTTAAGAAGTAACCATAAATAAATAAAGAAACCCTAGTATCTTCAATGCATTCCATAATCCATCTAGACAACCGAAGAGGAAGCCCAAAATACTCCAAAAGTTTTCTCAATGTGCCCAAATTCATACAGTCATAAGCATGCTCCATATCAATTTTAAAAGAGACTAAACTTATAGATGATTTTAAAAACCTGAATTTATGAAATACAACTTGAGCTACTAGCACATGATCTGATAATGATCGACCATTCAAAAAGGCTGCTTGCTCTTTAGAGATGAGTTTTGGGATAATGATTTTCGATCTATTCAAAAGAATCTTTACCACCACCTTATACATAGTCTTACATAGACTAATAGGCCTATAGTTTGAAGGAACCATATGCTCACCATTGGGAGAAGAAGAATTAAAGTATCTTTCCACTCAACATTCATTTTTCAAGAAAAGAAAAATTGATTGATATCATTCCAGAAATCCACTTTAATGATACTTAAATATGCTTTAATAAAGGAATAAGAAATACCAACATTACCAGGAACTGTGAAACCACCAACTTGATTTAGGACTCTTTCTACTTCTTCCAAAGATACCTCTCTATCCAGCAAACTTCTATCACAATCATCAAGTGAACACAATGAGGAAGGCTATCCATCAAGGATATAATCCACAAACCTTCATTTTTTATTAGAAAACTGGAAGAAAATGTCTACAGTATGATGTTGATCCTCCACAATCATCCCACTATCATCTTTAACTTTAAAAATCCAATTTTAATTCCTTCTTGCACTAGCAAAGGATTCAAAAAACTTGGAGTTAATATCACCCTCCTCCATCCACTTAACCTTCACTCGTTGCCTCTACCAAGTATTTAACCGATCCAAAGTAGAATTTGTTACAAACCTATTTTTGGATTATGATTTTGATGATAGCAAACAAATCTTGTTTCACTACGACTATCTTTTTTTTACTGACTTTTCAAGACTCAAAGATTGGACGATAACAGGAACCAACTCAAGACTGGGTAGATTAGGGTTGAGTCAGTCTGTTATGACTATCTTTTTTTTACTGACTTTTCAGGACTCAAAGATTGGATGATAACAGGAACCAACTCAAGACTAGGTAGATTAGGGTTAAGTTAGTCTGTAATTTTCTTTTTTTCTTTCTTAAGTCAATAATTATTTGAAGTGACTGATGTTAAGTAACCCTACACACACACACTTGAGAGATTTAGAACTTATGCTTTTACTCACATCGGCTCGGACGATATTTATATCATCCTGGGCGATCGAGTTCAAAATAGAAGATCTAATCAGGATTTTAGTTAAGGCAGTTGTAATTAACTGATCGGCCTAGACGATACCTGTATCGACCAGGATGATATGCTCAATACAGAAAGAAATTACCGACATGATTAATTTAGGTATTCTGTATTTTTGGAAATCATCCAGGATGATTCTTTTATCGGTCTGGACGATATTGTGTAATTATACCTAAATCAATCCGGCAATCATGGTAGTAATTAAGGATGATTGATACGATCACATCATCCTGGACGATCCATTCAAAAACCCTTGGTTGCTCCAAGCCGATTTGGATCGAACAGCTCAAATTTAGGGCGATGCTCTGGATGATTTTCCTCTGATTTGAACTGATCAGCTGGGATGATCGTGAGATCGTCCGGGATGATCAAGCAAATTTTCATTCATCCAGATTGCATTCAGAGCGATGCTCTGGCCGATCTTATGAGATTTGTACTGATCGGCTAGGACGATGTCAATATCGTCCTAGACGATAAAGTCCACAACTTGTAATTAATGAGCTCCTTTGAAGCTCTTCTTTTTAAGAGCTATTGTTCAACTTTTTTTAACATCCTTGGCTGCTGTCTTAACCTAAGACAACCAAAAGGAAAGAGAGAGAGAGGGAGAGGTAGAGAGAGGATCTTGTGAGGGGGAGCTTGTGAGGGGGTTCACAAGGGTTACTCCAAGCATTGTTCCACTCTTCTTCCCAAGAGTCTCTTATCCTTGGAAGGGTTGGGAGAGGTAAGTTTCAGCAAGTGATCGTGATTCTTTGCCTGCTTCAGAAGGAAGCAAAAAGAGTTGGGTTCTCTGCCTTGCCAGGTGTGGATAAAAGGAGGTGTTTTTGTAAGGGCTTTTCTTCCTAGCTGTGGGGACTAAAGGAGAGTCACGTTGGTAGTGCAATACTCGGAGGGCGCCTCTGTGGAGTGGAAGTAGGTCAAGTTGACCGAACCACTATAAACCCTTGTGTTCTTTTTACTGCTTCCACACTTTAATTTTTTTGCACTTATTTTTTTTTCGTGATGATTTTCGTTTGTGATATTTATTCTCTTGGTTTTAAAGAATTTTTTAAAATACCAATTCACCCTCCCCCCCCCCCACTTGGTTTGCCTCGGGACTAGTTCATAGGGCCTAACATCCCTAACAAACTTTCAAGTGGTATCAGAGAGGGATTCATAAAAATAAAGTTTGAAAACTTTTTGAATTTTGATCCATGCCTAACTTTGGGAATCGTAATACAAC
The DNA here is from genome assembly GCF_001605985.2 of Dendrobium catenatum. Taxonomy (NCBI): domain Eukaryota; kingdom Viridiplantae; phylum Streptophyta; class Magnoliopsida; order Asparagales; family Orchidaceae; genus Dendrobium; species Dendrobium catenatum. The sequence goes on from NW_021318757.1 coordinate 90,568, forward strand.
TAAAGGATATTTTATTACATGACCTCCCCTATTTTACAACCTTCCTTTTGATTTTTGAAAAACTCACATGTCTACTTTTTTGTAATAAACTGACTATCGCATGTGGATACTTATTAAAGAAGGATATTCTCCACCTACTTATGAAATTAACGGAATTAAAACTAAAGTTGATTTTTTTGAATGAACTACCGATGATAGAGATTTAGCTCAATTGAATGCGAAGTGTTTGAACTATTTTTTCTGTGCCTTAAAGTTCGAGGATTACATGCGTGTTTCTACTTGCTCTACTGGAAAAGAGATTTGGGATAAGCTATGTATTACTTATGAAGGAACCAATGAAGTGAAGCAATATCGTTTGAATATTCTCTTGCATGGCTACAAACTTTTTTGTATGAAACCTTCTGAATCAATTTCTAATATGTATACACGGTTTACTCAAATTGTAACTTCTTTGCATGCCCTAGGAAGAGAACTTTCAAACTATGAAAAGTAAACAAAATCTTATGATGCTTGCCTTCCACTTTTGATGCTAAAATCACTGCTATAACTGAATCTAAGGATTTAAACACCTATTCAATTGATAATTTACTTGGCTCACTCATTGCTTATGAGAAAGGGGTGATTCAAAGAAATCTTGATGCAGGTGAGAAAAAGAAAGAGAAAACATTAGCACTGAAAGTACACAAATTGGACTCTGACTCTTCCGGGTCTGAAAGCGATGACTTTACCTTAATCACAAGACAATTCAAAAACTTTCTAAGGAAGAAACACAAGCATCATCAAAGTTGGAGAAAAGATAATGATAATAAATATTCTAAAAGATTTTCTGATGTTGTTTGCTTTAAATGCAGGAAGCCTGGACATGTCAGAGCGGATTGTCCTACACTTCAAGATCACATAAACAAAGAAAAGGGTGAGGAGAAATCCATGTTTAGAAAAGACAAAAAGAAACTTCAAAAAGTATTTTGGGCAGATTCTGCAACTGATTCATCAGAGACTGAACCTTAAAATGAAATAACAAACTTGTGCTTAATGGTGGAAGATCATATTGATCAAAGTGATGAAGAAGAGGTATGTAAACCAACTTATGATCAATTGTTCAAAATTTGTAAGAAAATTCATGCATCATACAAAAAATTTAAGAAAACTCATGCTAGTTTGAAGTTAGAATTTTAACTTTACAAAAAAGAGCATGAAATTATTCTTAAAGATCATTCTATAATTGATTCAAATCACATGGCTCTACTTGATAAATTTGATGATTTAAATAAAAAGCATTCAGAATTAATTAATGAGTATGATACATTAAAAGTTTCACACACCTCACTCAAATCTGATTTGAAGAAATCTAAAGAAATAGAACGCAACTTGAGGATTGATAATAATGCTTTAGAAGATACTAACTTGAGGTTTAAAGATGAATTGGACTCAATTAAGAGAAATTGGATGACACCTACTTCTGATCTAAAGCCAAGACCTAGGAAGAGGCATTACAATCCAAACCATTTAAGAAATCATTTTCCTTGTGTTAGATGCTTTTTATGTGGCATGCTAGGACACATCTCACACACTTGCACTGTTCACCGTAGTACACATTAGATGTGGAGACCAAAATTGCATAATTCACAACATAGCACACATGCATTACATTCTACTTTTCATGAGAAGGGACCCAAACCTATTTGTGTTCCTAAATCTGACAGTTGTTGATTCTTGCAGGATTTCTCTCACCAAAGACCACATGAGAGCATAAGATACTTGGACAAATGGAGGCTCGCAGCTCATAACTGCTTAAATATGCTGCTTCATAAATTCTTGAAATGCATTTATTGTTTAATGTTGTTTTTGTTTTTTTTTTCGTACTAGCATTTTGCCTTTTTAAATATTTGATCTTATTTCATTTTAATTTTGGTTTTCTATATGATGATTTTTTCAAGCTTTTAGATTTTGGAGATTTAATGTCAATGCTTAGCATCTCTAAATCAGCTAAAAGGGAGAAACGCCGTTGATATTTTCCCTCTTTCTAACCTCTTTTAGTAGGTATAACTTTCTTGTCCAAACAAAAGTCTATCTCTTTTTAACAAATGATTTTTGAAAATAAAAATTTTTTTTTATCTTGCTACAATGATCTATCCTAATATATAATGTCCAAAGTTTTTTATATATCTTTCAAGTTAATTAAAATCTTGCCATTGTACGTATCATTTGATTAAGATTTGTTACTTGATTCTTCCCTATGTTAGAGAGAGAGTTCCTATTCTCTAATATCTAGAAGATATACTCAAAACTAAGAATCATTTTTAAGAGATTGTAAAAGAGAATTTAGCTTGCAAAAATAAAAATAAAAAATGGCAAAGACGCCAAATTGAAATAAAAAAAGTATACACAAAAGTGTATCAAAAATCAAAAGATGCTCAAAGAGCCAATGAAAGTATCAAGAGGCAAAAAATGAGCTCACTAAATGCAAGCTATCCTCTCTTTTCAAATCTTTTAAAACTTAGAAGAACTCATGGTTTATTTGATATTTTCAAATGCTTGATATCAAATTCCATGATTGAGACAAATTACTTTGGTATATTATCTATGAGATATTTTCTTTGTAACCAAGTTTTGAATGAATCTTCTTTTTACCCAATTAAATTATTCTGAGTTTAGCCTTTTATTTTCAAAAGACAATTTTTACCATAAAAGAAGTTCGATCTAGGGATTAACAGGATCGGATATTCTACCATTTTCAGATTGTGACATTGTTAACTCATTGATCTTTTGAATCTCTAAAATTTAATGTTTTGAGAAATTTGTCATATGGACTTTGCTAAAATAAAAAATAAAAAAAATTCTCTTTGATTGTTTTTAGTTTTTTTTTTGTTTATTAACTTTTATTTTTTTTTTGTTTTATTTATTTGTTTGGGGCTTTCTCTGATCATCTCCATCTTTCCTTGATTTTCAAGTTCTTGTCACATAGGCCTGGCCGATACCTCTATCATCCTAGACGATATGATAATTTCTCTTCAAAATTTCATATGCTGAACTTTTCTGAGCCATCTATAACGCATCGTCCCAGACGATACCTTATCATCATGGACGATCCGATCGAACTCTGTTACAATCATCTTGATTGTCTTGGCTGATACAACTTTTGTCCTGGCCGATGCATTTATAGACATCGTCCTGGCCGATACACTAGATCGTCCCGGACGATTCACATGTCAGTATGTTTAAATCCTAAAAATCGGCCCTGGACGATCCATTATTGGACAATCGTCCTGGCCGATCCACTATTCATCCTAGAAGATACACGTGGCATAGATTTAAAATGTTTTAATTTTATCTGGTATGATCAATTATTGTGCATCTTCCTTCACAATACACCTAATCGGCCCAGACGATCTGCTTTTTTAACGGTCGTCCGGCTTGACTCCTCTGGATGGTCGCCTGTGTCTAATTGTCCTGGCCGATATCTGATCGGTCCGGCCGATCGGACCGCATTTTTGACCAATCGACCTGTACGCAATAATTGAACCAAATCGTCCTGGATGATTCTGCGATTGTCCTGGACGATGTGACCATTTCTTTACATTCAGAGCATTCCAGCCATTTTTTTCACCTCAAACCTCTTCTCCTCTCCTGCTTACTTACTATTTTCTTAATATGGCTGGAGGATGTTGCAAACCTATTTTCAGGTCTTATGTTTTGATG
>NW_021318758.1:0-5303 GCF_001605985.2 Dendrobium catenatum
GTAAGCTAAGATTTGAACCAATGTGATGAACTAAAGGATTAAATTTTATGTTGATTTGATGTGGTTGAATGCTTGAGACAATTTTAGGAAAAGCTGGAGATCAAGAGAGGGTACTGATTTAGTTTACGTTCACATGAATTAGAATGAGCATGATTAAGTTAGTTTAGCATTGAAAATAATGCAAAGTGATACAATCTAATCATCAAGCAAATGTAATGTTGACATTTTTATGCCAATAATCATGTTTCTCACACTGTAATATAATATTTGTATAATTACCCACTCATATCTATTATTCCGTTTATTTCATTTTGGGCTATATTGACTAGGAAATTTTGCTATCTGAGTAGGACATATGAATCTTGATTTCATTTAACCTTAACTTGTAAGTATTTTTTTTAAGTACTCGGATTTTATTTAATCTTTCAAGTGTTTGAAACCCATTCAAAAACTAAAACATTGAGTTAGTTGATTGATAATTTTAACTATTTATCTTTTATTTTGATTGGCAATTTCATGTGCAAGCACTTGTGTTGTTACATAATTAGTTGAGTAGGTCTAACACTTGTAGATATAATAAGTTGATCACCATTATCAAACAATGGTTCATTAGATTATGGGATTCACCCTATCATCTCCAGATATAATATAATTGTTTAGGAATTCACATAACCTAATGTATATCAACTTAATTAATTTTTTTCAAAATTAAATCTACTATCTACATTACATAAGGTTAAACATTTATTTAACTTCTAAAAATTATAGATATTTATATTTCCATTTTCAAACTTCTTTGAACACTATCGAAACAAATTTCAAAATTAAGCTTTTAAATTTAATAAAGTTAAAGTGATAAGCTTTAGTTTAATTGGATCCATGAGCTCACTTGATAATTATTTTTAAAAAATGAATTGACCATTGACCACACATTGACCTTTACATACACATTGTGCAATGATAAACATGCCCATAGATCCTTATTTAGTTTAACAAAGGGAAGTTTGGGTTTACACCACTTCGATCATGCATTTATGATTTTTTAAGTATAACTGATTATTTTGTGAATTTACATTAGGGATAAAACTATGATAAATAATATTATTTTTATTGGTTCTAAATACATTACCATAGTCTATTCTAGATTATATAAGTGATGTGAGTCAAAATAAAAATGTCAAAAAGATAATTGCTAGTTATATGACACAACAAAGAGCTAGAACACTTTCATTGTATGTATATTATTGAATTATTTGAATGTTTAGAGAAAATGTATGTGAAGTAATTATTGCTAATTTGAGAGAGAGAGAGAGAGAGAGAGAGAGAGAGAGAGAGAGAGATGTACGTAAGATAAGACATAAATAAGGTTTATTGATTTGTACACTCTTAGATTCACAAGTACCTTCCAATTGAGATGATTAAAGTGCAACCAATAAGATTTTGGAGGTGAACTAGAACTTGAGGGGATATGATACTTATAATTTGTGCTCACGAGTTAGTTGTTGGTTTGGCTAACCAAATTGTTGTTTATAAACTAACCCTCTTATGATGGAGCAAATTAACTCCATTAACCTAAAGAGTGATTGCTAGTATTCCTCCCAACTACAAAATATGACTTTGATAGTCTTTCTTCTTACATCCTAAGTTTTCATGTATGATACCATCATATTCAATTTAGTTTCTACCCAACTTATAATATTCTTGGTTTTAGATCAAATTGCTATTGAATACTAGGTACTATGAAATAACTAATAAACCTATACGTACACTACTTATGTCCTACTAATAATATGACATAATACATGTGTATAGAGTAGTTATATTTGAGATTGTCCAAGCTCCACCAAGATGCTTATTAAGTAAAAATTATGATGTATTTTATTGTGTTAAATTCCAATAAAAGGGTTGTGTTTTAATTGATGTTATGTGTGAATGACTCTGAAAAAGGAGCAAAAATTACAAAGCTAAGAACCAGTGTCATAGTGTTAGAACTATCAGCGATGCAACATCTTCAAACCCCTGATGCCAAAATAGGACATTACGGTGCCGGAGACTTAGAAAAGTTTCATTTCAATCAGTGCTCTGTCAGAACAAAGGTTAATGCCACAACGCTACTTAACTCCGTAATGCCGTAAGTGAACATTGAATCATTAGAGCCTCGAGGAAAATTATAAATAATTTAACACTGAAGAGCCAACCTCGGGAGCGTTGCAGGGCCAACTAATGTAAGAAATCACTACAACACCCATCTTTTGTAGCACCGTGATGGAGCAGTTAGGGAAAAAAAGCATCGCACAAAGTTAGCCAAACATCACGCTGAATTAACCAACAATTGCGCCAGATCATCCCAACATCGCAATGAAGTACATTGAGCATCTATAAGGCACTAGTTCATATTATATTGTTGTGGCACCACCTTATCAAGTACTACGAAACCTAAGCTTGTTTATGTTAACTATAAATGAATTTTTTTATTTCTTTATAAGGTAGAAACAGAGGATAGTGAGTAGCATGTAGTGGATTGGCTGGTCATCCTTGTAGAGAGTAAAACAACACTTAGGAGTGAAAAGGAGTGTAGAGAGTGAAGGTGTAAGGGGAAAATCACTCCCGGAAGAGTTCATCCGCATGATCTATTTGAGATTCTTCATTATGGGTGCTAATTTTTTCATCTTTCTTATTTGTAATTTTTTTCTTGAGAAAGTAATGGAAAGCGTTTTATTCAATTTTATTTATATGGCTAGTTAAACTTTTAGTTTTAGACTGATGATGTAAAAATCTGTGTATATCCTAATGTAGACTCTTATGTACATATGTGAATTGTTGTTTTTAACATCTCCCATGCTTAATTTAATTTGTGTAATGACCATGTATACATTTAAAATCTAGTGTGATACATTACATCGACGGAGGAATGTTAGAACAATAAGGAGTATTTATATGGAATACTTTCATACGTAGACATGGGATGATTAGAATTCTAGGATCTATGGAGATATGATAAATGTAGAGAGACCATAAACTTTTCTTTACACTTTTATAGGCTCGATAGAGATCTAAAGGCCCATAAATTCTGATTCACAGCTAATGTAAACAAGTTTGCTTAGGAGAACGTATATTCATTAACCATCATTAGTCCAAAACATCTTTATTTATGGTTATCTTAACTATCTCAGTAGTTTTAATAATTAACCCCTTGGTTTTGTATAGAATAAATTTAGCAGCTTGAGTAGAATTATCCCCTTAGAGTCAATTGTGATTCACCTGTTTCCTCATAGGATCGACACTCCCTCATTCACTTTATTACTTGATCGACAAGTGCACTTATATTAATTAGGAGCATTTAACATATGAATCTATAGTGACATGCAAATTGGTATTTTTTAATTCAAATATTAAATAATGACAAAGAAGGCCATAAACTCTGGAGTAGAAATTAGTAAAAAACCGTCTCAAATGAATCTTTAATCAAATCTTAAATTTGTCTTAAGTACTAATTGATAATCATTAAAAAAAATAAATCCTAGCTCAAATTTCTCCTATTTAAAAACATTCCCTATAATGTTGGGATCTGTGTTTATGTTAATGGCATAAAAATTTTTTGCACTTCATTAATCCTAAATATATTAAATGATGATTTTGTTTTTAATGATAGAAAATTTATTGATACATAACTTTTTTTTCTTTTTTCTATTTGCTATTGAATAAAGAAACTTGAAAACACCTATATTCTCTGTCTCTCTCTCTCGCTTTTCTTTCACTCCGCTGGGAAATTTCTCTCGTTAGCTGGAAATTAGGTTTCCAATCTACTTTCCTTTGATTCGTTGACGATGAGGAAAATGCAGCTTTTGAGGTGAACGAGGGTTCCAGCCAGGAAGGCTCATGCAAAATGAACCATACACAGAATCGAGATCAGAGCGTGCGTCCTCATCCCATAGCCCTCGCCACCCTTATCGGCCGAGAGCTCCGGGGATACAAGACCGAGAAGCCTCTTGTGTGCTACGGTCACGCTGGGCTTGCTAAGCGCGGCGAGGATTACTTTCTCATCAAGCCTGACTGCCAGCGGATCCCTGGAAACCCCTCCACTTCATTCTCTGTCTTCGCGGTTTTCTCTTTTTCCTCCTCTTTTCCCCTCTTTTTCCGAATTTCTCCAATTCTGCTTCTTACCGCTGCGGTCGGTTGCCGTAGATCTTCGATGGACATAATGGGGTATCGGCGGCCGTGTTCACGAAGGAGCATCTCCTGGACCACGTAATGGGCGCTATTCCGCCTGGAATTGGGAGGGAAGAGTGGCTCCATGCCCTTCCACGGGCACTGGTGGCAGGTTTTGTGAAGACCGATATCGAGTTCCAACGGAAAGGCACGATCTTGACTTCAAAAAACTGCTTTTATTCCAAGATTGTGTATTGAGAACTTGAGATTTAATGATTTATGGCAGGGGAGGCGTCTGGGACCACGGCTACACTTGTAGTGATTGATGGGTTAACCGTGACGGTTGCTTCGGTGGGTGATTCCCGGTGTATATTGGATTCCAACGGTGGAACAATTTCTTTGCTTACTGTTGATCATAGGCTGGAGGAGAATGAAGAGGAGAGGGAGCGTGTAACAGCTAGTGGGGGTGAAGTGGGTCGGCTCAATCTTTGTGGTGGTCAGGAGGTATTAATCAGGAAAGAACTCTGTTGCACTTCTCTTCACCAATGTCATTAATCTTATCCTAATTTTACTAACCATTCTTGTTAATATATTTTGTTTTTTGCTACATTAAGGCATTGACTCTATTTTGCATGATTTTTACCTGGCTACTGTACAGTTGTATTTGGTTTAATTTTTTTCTTGCCAATAGTTTCGCTTAATTATCTATCTGTCTCATTAGTGAATATTATACTCTCTTGCACCTGTCCAAACCTATGCATTGCATATTTACTATCATATCTTCATAGTTGCATTTTCCTCCATCTCTTTCATATGATCATCTCCCTCACTGTCCTATTTCTTTTGCGCCATATTAAACTTGGATGTTAGTAACTTAGTTGTTCAACATTTAAACCCTTACTAGGGGTTATGTTCAAGCTATAAGAAATCATTGGCATAGCTTTTTCCCGAGCTTTCTTTGAACCTTCTCTGTCTCATTTTGCAGACCCAAAATAAACTTTCTTCAAGCCTCTCTGTCTTTTCTCATGAATGAAGTTGTTCATATCAAATTTGTAATATTAGCTACTTGGTCTGATTATTCAAGTCTTCATAAATTTCTCTTATTGCCTAGTACCTCATGAGGGGCTTATTTATGTAAACCAACCAATTCATCT
>NW_021318758.1:5403-8679 GCF_001605985.2 Dendrobium catenatum
CAGTCCAGCGGAGTGAAAGAAAAGCGAGAGAGAGAGAGACAGAGGGAATATAGGTGTTTTCAAGTTTCTTTATTCAATAGCAAATAGAAAAAAGAAAAAAAGAAAAAAGTTGAGTATGTATCAATGAATTTTCTATCATTAAAAACAAAATCACCATTTAATAATATTTAGGATTAATGAAGTGCAGAAATTTTTTATGCCATTAACATAAACACAGATCCCAACATTATAGGTAATGTTTTTCAATAGGAGAAATTTGAGCTAAGTTTAATTTTTTTAATGGTTATCAATTAGTACTTAGACAAATTTAAGATTTGATTAAAGATTCAGGGTTGGTTTGGGACGGCTTCACGACTGCTTCGCTATCTAAAAAGCAGTTAAATTATTGTTTGGAACGATCGCGGCAGAGCCCGTTCCGAAAATTTTTGCTGCCCCTCGCTGCTTCTCAGGACCGAATCTATCTCCCGCGGTAGGCTGCTTTCCGCTATTTCGAAGCCTAAAAATGACGCTAGTGCCCCAATTCGTGCGGAAGTTGCCGATCATTCCGCCATATACAGCCCTCGTCTCCGTTAGCATACCTATCTTCAGGACATTTTGATGGTGCAAATCTTCCTCAGCCGATTATCTCTAAAGGTTATTCATCTTTGCTATCCTCATACGCGATCGTCTCCAGCGGGCTGCATCCTCGGCTCCATTCGGTAGGAGGTCACTCGTCAGTCAGCCGGTATGAGATTCGTCATTCTTACCTCCTTTATTTTGCTCATCTACGATTTTTTCTGCATTTTGCGACTCTTCTTCCCTCCTCTCACGACCACACTTCAAGCCAGCACCTCCCGCCTCCCCTATTCGCAAATCCCCATTCCTCGGCTGTCTCCGAACGATGGAGAATGTGGAGCATTTTTTCATTTTCTTAACGAGCACTTCAAGTCAGCACCCATTGCTTTTTCTACGATCTTCTGTTATAGCCAGCGTTTAATTGTTTTCAAGGCATCGACTTTTTCTACGATCTTCTGTTCAAATTCAAGCCTCCATTCCCCCTGCTGCCTTTCTTTAAAGCGGCCCGAAATGAGAGCGACGGGAGGGATTTTTTCCCGTTAGTCTTTCGTAACATTTGGGAAGAAGAGAGATTTTGAGTTTTTTCTCACTTTTTTAATTCACTCTGGATGTAAGGTAGAGAGAGCGAGAGACGAGAAGGAAAGTTCTCTTGCTTGCGTCTCTATTCCGGTGAAAAGGAGAGAGACGAAGGCGAGCGTGTGCGTTCTATATAGTCTAGAGAGCGAGGAAGGGTAGACTGACATCTTGCGTGTGCTTTCTTTTGTTCGTGATTTTAAATCGAGTGGAGGAATGGATCTGTTGAGGCCATCTTCTCCGGAAGCCCCGACAAAGTAGAGGAGATGGTCGACCAGAGGTGCAGGATCAGTCGTCCCGCTGCTGATTTTACCTCCGTTACATCCTTCCCATCCAACCAGGTTGTAGGCTTGGATTTCCATTACAAAAATACTCTCTAATGTTTTATTCTCTCTTTGAATTAAATCGAAATCATGGAGTTTTAGGGTCCATATCGTCCACTGTAAATTTACATCCTTCCCATCTCTCTTTTTTGCAAAGATTTACCCGTTTCTGAGTTTTTCCAAGGAGACTAGCAACATTAAACAACTTTCAGTGAAAACAAAACGAAATACATCATGACCAAATGTTTGTTTTATTTAAAATATGATTATTCATGTATATCTCATACTTTTCATTTGACCAACATGGAGATGGAGTGGGTTGCTTTCTTCTATTATCATGGCCTTTGAATCTATATCAAGAATGAAGTTGTTAATCATCGCAAACCTTGATTATATCACAGAAGTTGTTAATTGTATTAGTTCATGGACTGTTCTGTTGTGACAACTATCCAAAGACCTGAAAAATTAACTTTAAGATCTATATTGTATCCGACAACTTTATGTATGTTTTCTCAAAGTTATATGCAATTACCATTTTTTTATATCTCAAAGTAAACTGCAATTTCCTTATAAATTATTTTAGGTACTCGTATGCTATCCATTACAATCCTTCTTCAGTCAATTTATAATACAAGTAAGATTTAAAATGGGTAAGCCAAAAGATGGTGGACCAACCGCAACATGGGAGAAAGATGTAAATATTATATTCTGTGATTTATGTCTAAGGGAGATTGAACTTGGCAACCGACCAACCACACATTTTAATAAAGAGGGTTGGACGAATTTAATTAAGAATTTTTATGAGAAAACTGGAAGAGAGTATGATAAAGTTCAGTTAAAAATAAATGGGATCAGTTAAAAAAAGATTGGAAATTATGGAAAGAATTGAAGCGTGGATCCACTGGGCTGGGTTGGGATCCCAGGAAAAAAACCATTGACGCACCTGATGAATGGTGGAAAGAGAAATTAGAGGTAAATATTAATTTACATTTATTTGTCTATTTGAACCTTCATATAATCTATCTTACTTATTTGAAATAATATTTTTCTTTATAGGTTGTGCCAAATGCAAAAAAATTTAGATACTGTGGCATTGATCCTGAGCTAGAAGATAAGCTTGATCTTATGTTCCTAGGTGTTGTTGCCACCGAAGATCATGCTTGGACTCCAAACCAAAAACTTCACCATGAAAATGTTACTGAAGATTCTGAAAACATTGATGTAAGTTCTGAGTCTTTTGAAGATCCTTCACAGAAACTTGAAAGCATTAATGATTGTATCCAATTGAAACGTCCTTCATCTACAACGTCAACCGGTAGAAGGAAAAAAATCTTTGGTTCAACATTTCTAAGAAGTCAAATTACTCAGCTTGTCAATTCTTGTACCAACATTACATCAGAAACTAATGAATCAAAGTCAATACTCGAGAAATCCTCCATTTCAGCTGCCATTAAAGTGCTTGAACAAACACCTGAAGTATTTGATGACATGCAACTATATTTGTTCTCGACCAAGCTTGTTGAGGATCCAACGAAGCGAGAAGTTTTTATGTCGATTAGCCCTGAACGATGAGCTCTTTATCTTCGATATTTTTACGAAAATCATGACACAATAACATCATAGTTGCTATACCGTACTCATGTTGGCCTGTGATACTCACTCCTTATAATCTTCCTCCAGAGTTATGTATGACTACTCCTTATATGTTTCTATCACTTATAATTTCAGAGCCACATAATCCAAAATGAAAGATTGACGTATTCTTACAACCTCTGATTGATGATTTAGGTTTATTATGGGAAGAGGGAGTAAGTATATATGATAT
>NW_021318759.1:0-4518 GCF_001605985.2 Dendrobium catenatum
GAACTCGAACTTATTGCAATCCAACAGATCGCCCTGGACGCCCGTGTGCGCTCCTACCTGCGACTTCGCACGATCCACCCGTCCAATCCCAAGTTCTGACCATCTTGCATCGATGAGGTTCTTAATGCTTCAACATGCTCCTATAATTCTCCACCTTGATCGAATTCAAGATCAAGAGCCTCTCTCTTCGCCTCTGCAGCTGCCTTCCGGACTCCACCTGAATCTAAGACTCCACCTCAAAAGATCTGAACCGATCTTTAATCAAGAACAGATATTGCTTCCAACCGGTCCCGACATCCAATCTTCTCATGTGCGCAAGATCCGAACTCCCGCTCGTTTGAAGTCTGCGCTCCAATCGGATTTGAACACCACGCCGGCTAAACTTCTTGGGAATCCCACCTCCGAGCTTGTCGTCCGAATCTGAGCTTGCTCGCCGGACCGACACCTGCCTTCCTTGACCGCCGTCGAGTCCAACCCGACGCACGAAGCCCTAGCCTTCTTTCACTGCCAAGCTTTGCAATCGGTCGTCGCTTGATACCCGCCAACTCCGACCACACCAACCGGCCGCCGTCGGTTTCTTGCGTCACCGGCCTGCTATTCCTTCTTTTGGTCTCACCTGGACAAAAGCCAGGTTCCGCCAGATGTAGCCCCGCCGGACGTACGTGAGAGGGGTCCAGCCTCCGGTCCGTCCAGCCGAATAACTGCAGCCGCCGTTTCTCTCCGTCAGCTTCCTACGCCGAGTCAGCAATACTCCTGATCGCAAATGTCACGGAAAACCTCCTCTCTTGCTCGACCGAAAGAACTTCCTCCATCTCCCTAGCTCTTATACCATTTGTTAGGATCTTGGAAGATGTTCTTGAGAGAGAGAGGGAGGGAGAGAGAGAGACACCAAATTTGGAGGAAATACAAATAAGCTTTATTGATCTTTCCCCAACTCTTACATCAACCCAAGGCCTCTATTTATAGAGCATTACCAAGGTGTGATAACATGCATGAGAAAAAAAGCCTAAAACTAAAACAAATCATAACAAACTCCTTAAAACAGTACCTATTTAGTCCTTTCGTTAACTTTTAATAGGACATTTGGATTTACCGAACACATAGCTGGGATATAATTTGAAGAACATTTTCATTATACACAGCAATGAATTGTTCGAACACTCTAGTAGCGTCAAAAACCCCAGCCCCAAACATAGCTCCCATGTCTTGAAGCACAGCGAGCGACACCAACAGCTTCAACCCAGCGTCCCGCAGTGCACATCGAACGCAGTTAAACCCTAGCATCCCTTGCACCTTTCGACTACCACTCCCGCAACCCTAGAGAGTGTCCTAAGCTTCGATCGCGCACCGAGCATCGAACACTGAGCATTAAACATCAGGTCCCTAGTGAGCCATCGATATGACTACGAGGAAGAGGACAGAGATGTCCTCCATTTGAGACCTACTCAACGTCAATGGCGACAAAGACAACTAAAACATCTATGTTGAACAATCTAGACTCAAAATACCCAACATTATTCCTCCCTGTAAACCTGACGACTCCGATAAGCTAACTCACATTCTAGGGAGTGAGCATCACCGGCAGGCAAAGATTGAAACTGGGTGTGCCGGGCGGGGAACGGGTTATGAACTCCATCCAAACAATAGTGGGTGTAGAAGTAAAGAGGACAGAGCATGACTAGATGAGGAGAGGGCAGAGATGGAAGGGTTGAGGGCCTGCTAGCATAAATGTTTAAAAATCGTATAATTATTAAAATAAAATTATTTATGATTTTTTTATTAAAGAAAAGTTTAATAAATTTTTTTACAAAAATTATATTTATTAAATATTTTAATTAAAAATGACCAAATTACCCTCATAATTAACACCGTCAACTCTATCAAACGTCAAAACCAAAAAATTCTCATTTTGAGGAGTTGAGGGACTAAATTGATCACTCAAAAGAGTTGGGGACAATTTTGGTCCCTCACAAAGAGTTGAGCGAACATTTTGGTCATTTTATCAATTATTTTTTGCCATTGTGTCCTATAAGAATCAAATTTTCAATTAAACCTAATAAAAAAATCATTTTTAATACTTTTTTACCAAATTTTGTTTAAGTTTATCTCTATCATTCTTAATATAGGTCATATTTAATGCATCTGCTCTCCTAATAGGTTCATTCTATATATATATATATAGAGAGAGAGAGAGAGAGGGGGGGGGGGAGAGAGCCCTTTTCTTAGGGCAGAGTTTATTCTCCCTGCAAATATTACAACCTCTAAAAACTTTTTTTGAATGCCTAAGAATTGTTGTTAAAATTGACTTTTACCCATCACATCTTAGTTGTTCAAATATTTTGATGGATAATAAAAATGTAGAAGGATAATGCACTCCTATTCGACATTCACGACCCTTTAATATTTCTCTATAAGGATAATGCACTCCTAAGGTAAAAGGTTATTGACTTTTACCCATTACATCTTACTTGTTCAAATATCTTGCTTCACCAAAATTTTCAAAGAGAAAGAAACATCCCTTTAATATTTCTCTATAAATCTTCAAATTCTTCGAAATGAATACAATTATTTACAAATCCCTCCTTGGACAATCATTCCTTTAGTGCAATGTTCTTTGCCTTAAATGTTTGCAACTTCGACTTCAATTTGGTGAGTTCACCAATGTAATTCTTCTGAGAAATTCTATCTAACTCATAATTCATCATGTGAGGATGTGAGAAAGATCTTTACTGCTGCTTAACTCAGACTCAACAGCCAAAATTCCAAAATATTTACTTGCTTCGCAATAACATCATATTCCTAAAAAAGAGAATTCATACGTGCAGCTGCAACATCGGATGACTCGAGTTCTTTTGCAATTGCTCTCTTCAATTAGCTGCCATTGCAGGAGCTACATCCATCTTAGCCAAATTTTCTTTCAAATCTGCCAGGTCTTGTTTGACTTCATTATCCTCTCATATTCGAAATCCGCCGCCTCAACCAACTACTTATTCTTATTATTTACATAATATAACTCTCTCTCCCTACATATCTTATATGCATATTTATGTGGGTTCTCACTAGATAAAAAGTGGACAGTCAGTGGGAACTCACGTATGCATCATAAAAACATGCAACTTACTAATGTCCACATTATCAAAAAAATAATATATTTACTCAGAATGAATTCTCTCTCCAAGGTCATATAACGACAAATGTAATTCAAACCTCGACATTTTGAGGGTCATACTAAAGTTATCAATGCCTCTCTTAAAATCTTTCTCCCAATAAAAATATAACTGTCCGAAGTTCATAGAGTGGATATAAAGTCCACCTCCCTTGACTGTTCATCTTCCTCAGAGTCTGTTTTTTATTCTCTATAAGGTACCCTCCAATAAGACATGCTTTGACCCTCGTAAAGTGGCAAAGCTAAAAGCCTCAAACTCGGCCCAGCCTTCATTCTTGAAGTGAGCTTCCTGAAACTCGTCCGCTCTCCTTCTTCCCTAGCGATCAGAATACCCAATAGGACACCAAGATCACAACAGTTGGAGTCAAACTCTTGCCCTCAGCGTTCCTGAGCACAGAAAGAAGTAAGAAGGTTCGATGGAAAGAATGAAAATGGCTTAACAGAATCTTCTATAGGCGATGGAAGAGCTTTAGGCTAATTTTAACTTCCATTAAGGGGTATTTATAGTTTTTTGCATGAAGAGTAATTTGATACTTTCAATGAGCAAATAGTAGATGGGAGATAAACTTCATCTTCAAGATCATATTCATATCGGACAAAAATGAGCCCTCTGATTAGTAGCATTTTGGTTCTCTTGTCAATCAGAATGTTATGGATTGAGACACTTGGTCTGTAAGATTGGAACAAGACCACCAAAGCCCTGGAAGGTAGTTCACCAATAAATGGAAGCTTTGAGGTTTGAGATTTGTGCTCATTTGATTGGAGAATTGTCCTCAATCTTGAAACGATCTGATAAGGAGATTATAAAGGACTTCAAAAATATTTTTTTTAGAGACAAATCAAGCCTACAATAAAATGAGGGAAAGGAACCTTGGGCATCTAGAGAACTATATGACAGCAAAAAGAATACATGGGAACCAACCCAACTCTCATAACTACGTAAACTCCTAGGCATGTACATTTAAGCTTTTATTGAAATTAAAATTCCTTCTAAAAAAACTAAAACTACCAAAATAAATGTCAATTTTCAGATTGTTCTGCTTTCACACAAAATTTGCATTTTCAATCCGTAGACTTTGAGATATGCATCAAGTAGGACTGACACCATCTCCCTCCAACTCCAAAATGGTAATTAAATTGATAAATATGTGTTGACCTGTATACATGAGCAAAAAAAAAAAAAAAAAATTTCTCGTACCTGTTCGACGCCGAACTCCACACGTCGTCGCTGCTCAAATCCCGTAAATCTAGCGACCATCATTTCACCCACGTCGTCTACACAACCCATTGGAGTCATTAAATGGAAAAAGAAAACGAGGCCGAAGGCCTCGTTCGACTCTTTCTCGACGACT
>NW_021318759.1:4618-9328 GCF_001605985.2 Dendrobium catenatum
TGGTCTTGGGTCCGATCTCTGATCCCTTTCAGGTGGTAGTGTTCTCGTGTGGTTCTTGATTCCAAGATTTCGACGAATCAAGCAGCCGATCGCTCCAGTGAGACGAACAATTGTAATTCACAATTGTATCGCATTCCATGTGTTGATTTTCGTTCTCGTGACCGCGACGTCTCCTCCGAGTCCGGCAGAGATGCTGGCGTTGCCGACGGTGCCGATGAGTTTTTCTGATTCAGAAGGAAGAATCAATTTCTTGGCGGTGAAGCCAGGCGAAGGAAGTAGATGCTCGTGATGATGCTGCTCTGTGGAATAAACCAGCTGTCGCCTCTCCAAGAAGCAGGAGCGGTGTCATTTGCTCACCGGAAGATCTTCTCATCTACAGTACGAGAAAAAAAAAAAAGTTTGTTCTTGTATACCCACTGGAGTTCGGACGCCAATAACAAATCCCTGTAATAAATTGAAGGCAAGATATTTTGTTCTTTAAAACCAAATCCTCTTCGTGTAGTGAGGTGGTGCTTCTTGAGAGTGTGTGAGTTTTCTCTACTATGGGACGTTCCTTCTTGTCTGTGTTGGTGCTCAACGCAAGTCTCAAGCTCTCTTTGTTTTTGATGTGAGATCCCCTGGGATCCGGCGTCAAGTGCTAGGCTCACAAGAAAGTTGTTGTTAGCATATTCTAGCCACCAAGAATCATAGAATTCTGATTCTTGGTTCAGAAATTAACATAGCAAGATGCGGCCTTGTCAGACTCGGCAGCTATCATGTCAAGAAGCAGAAATCGAAGATCTTCTACAAGAAATCGCCCGACTCAAACTAAGATTGTCAAGGATTGAACGAAGATCCTTACAAACCGACGACGACGAGGGCATTTTAGATGATCAAATCTCATCCACCCCACCCTCGATCGAGTTCAGCTTCGAAGAAATTGAAGATCCATTGCTGAAATCGCAGTCTTTGCCTTTCTTTGATGAACCCGTATATGACGTGTATGAGGATGACATGTTCAATGGAGTTCTTTATCTGGATCAACCCATATATGATAAAGATGAAAAGAGCAAGCCAATTCAAGAGGATATTGCTGAAAAGAATAATGGTGGAGTCGACCGAAGTAACGAATGCAGTGGAAATGTTGATACCATAATTTCTGCATTTGAAAGTGTTCATGATGGATGGGTTGTTATTGAACTCAATGAAGGAGACCTTGTTCTTCCTATCTTCACAGAAAAATGCAAGGAAAATGTGCTTTGTATTAGTCTGACAGTTGTTGGTCTTGGGGTGGCAAGAGGTGCAAGAATTGGAATACAAAGCAAGGGTATTTCATTTGATTATGCTACATTTAAGAAATTGAAGATTGGTAGAAAACTTGACACCGGGTGGAAATATCCAGACCGATTTAGCCAACCAAATCCACCTCCTTATGGTGGCCAACCGGATCTCTTTCTACAAGCTCAAAGTTCCTTCCTACCCCGGTAGAATGACGCAAGAGCGTCCATATAATAAAATTGTATTTTCTTGTTAGTGATTGGTGTAGCTCTATTTCTTATGTAGCCTATTATGTGACTATCTGAAGTCTATAAATATAGGCTAATGTCTTCTAATAAAGATAGATTTTGAGATATGAATATGATGTGAGTTTAGTCTCATGTGTTTCCTGTATCCTAAGAGTGATTCTTAGGTGGTGGATCTTTTCCTCCAAGAAGTTCTTGGAGCGGTGTCCGGCGACCGTCACTGGATTGTCGAAGTGGATTCGTCGAGCCCCCTACCTGGCTGGTGTCATAAACTCTTGTGACGCATTAAACTATTTTATATTACATTTATTCATAACACTACTAACACTTTAAATTTGATCCTACCCTCAAGGTTGAATCACATAGTAAAGCAGGGTAAATCCACATAAAAAGTTGGTGTAGAATTCTTCAAGTCATGAATTGTAGGTGCAAATGTTGGCAAATATGCTGGAGGTGAGCGGCAGTCGAGCCAATCTTCCTTTTGATTTTCTGCTCATTAGAATAGATTTGATGGCCATTCACCCATAGCTCCTATATGACATTCAACTAGTGCAATATGATTAGAGTCATATTGGATAGGCTTAGAGCACCTTCTACAAAAATGGTAGGCAATATAAACTCTAATCGTGGAGCAGAAAATAATCTTTGGATTTCTAGTTGAATTAAGCAAGGAGTTGGAAGAAGTTCTTGTCATTCGTCGAGTACAAAGATTGTAGGTTAGACAAATTTTATTTGTTGAGCATTATCTGACACTTGGGCTGGTGGTTGGACCATTGGCGCAAGAGAGATTGAGTTATTGTCTCGGTAAATCATATAGGGAGCTCAAGCAACATTTAGTTATTTTTAAGAATTTAAATGTATCTCAAAGCACTTGCCATTCGTTAGTGAACTAAATTACCTCATGCAATTGTTTAAATCAAGATAATGTGAAGATAATTGTGGGTTGAAGTTGGGGGTGCACTTTGGCATTAGAATAAGCATGTGCAGATGGAATTTTGGTTCAATTTAATTAAATCAACCCTAATTAGGTTCAGATTTAATGTACTTGTATTAGTCTCTAAATTTCACTTATTTTGTGTTAACACGCATCTGAGAATAAACTGGCACTTTGGTTGGCATTGCTGTAGGATTGTGTTTAGCCATAAATATTTGCATTAAAATGGAAATTGTTGTTTTCTTGGATTGAATTTTGCTACGGAACAAGTATGCTAAAGCTATTGAAGTGAGTCCGAACCAATAATTATAAACTTGATATACTTTTTCTATATATAATAGTATATTTGTTGTTGTGATATCCCCACTTTTCCCTCTATGGACAAGAGGTCTTGGGCGCGCGACCAACTCTGATAAGGCTTGATAGATGGCGTAGATGGCGAGATCTGATGCCGGGAGTCTCTATCTGGATGCTCAGTGAAGGGCGGTTAGCTAGGAGGTGAGATGAAAGTTTTGGTTATTCGGTTATGATATTTGATGTTAGATTTGTAAGTGCATCAATGAGAGATTGGGAAGATCTCAACACATGTTTGAGTTTGTTGACTAGGAGATAGGAAGTCAGCAAAATTTGAGTGAGGTTGCTATTGTGAGAGCTGGATTGTGTAGCTGGGGCAAAAGATCTTAAAGTTGCTTGTTCAATTGTTATGATGTTGACGTGCGAAATGAGGTGGACCAATGATTATGGAGTTTGGCAGGTGATAAACAATTCTAGGCTTGGAGGGCTTGACATCGAGTAGGGGTCAACGGATCTGAGGCAAATGGTTAGGGATGGTGCGAAGGGTTTTGTTGATGATCCTATTTGCTTCCGAAATGAAGATCTTGGATTGTGGGTGTTTGTGATGATCGAAGGATTAATCTATGAGTTGATACGGATAAAGATGGAAATCTTATGTTGGCAAGGCTTAGTGAGAGCACCAATTGATAGGTACCTTCTTGGGGAAGGGGATAGATGATGATTATAATTTGTTGGTAACTCCAAGATAATGTAGGATTGAAAGAAGGGTGAGGTGGAATACGAAGCTCATTTAAAAGGGGATATTTCATTGATTTAATTTTATGCTCTAATCTCCCCCAATGAGGGTTATTTATAGCCGGACATGACCCATAATAATCTATTAAACAACCTAATAAATTTAATAGAGCTAATAACCTATAAACTCATATAAATCATTAAACTACAATGTTGTATTTGTTTGCAACAAAATTGGAATGCTTGATACATTAAAGTCCCTACTTTGAATTAAATTGACATTCCTGGTTCAAATTGAGCCAATTCTACCAGCTGAAATTTTTATCAAATTTTCTTATAGCATTAATTCCGGTTCCTTCGCTCTTTTTTTTTTTCTTTTCTTCTTAAAGATTCCTTGTTTCCTGATTTATAAAATGTTTATTGAACTTCTTCACATTGAAAAAAATTGCAGATTAAAAGTTGCCGTACATCTGTTTCTTTGTAAGTACAAAATTATTATAATCTTGTCCTGCCATCCACTGAAATTTAAATGGCTAAAAGTTATAGAAATATCAAAAGAGGCAATTTATATATAATTGAGCTAATGAACAATAACATTTGCTTATCTTTTGGCTGATGAACAAAATCGTGTTCCTATCTTTCCAAATTTATATATATTTTTTGTAATTCAATAGTGGTATTTGATTTGCATTGTCATTGCTATAGTCACCGTTTTTCCTGACGGAGGCTACTTTATATTAGGCTGGAGATGGCCACCTTATTTGTTGACACTTTAACTTTGGCATAGAGAACTTCTATGAAATACGATGCTAGCTCCAATTTTTTTGAATCGTGAGTCGTGACCATTGTGCTGTCGCATAGTTCTGCTCAGAAACTTTTTGCTCATAGTCACAAACTCTGATTATTGATTTTCATGCCCGATCTTGATTACAGATTGGCCAGTTTGTCTGTAACCTTTCCACTTTTATCTACTCTGGTAAGCATGGAATGCTTCAGCCTATTCTATGCTCTCGTCCATTCTCCAGCAGGGATGTTGCTTGTTAATTCACAATTCACACTCAACCATTCAGGAGTCAAACAAGAAATAAGGTGGTTGGTGGAGATTTCAAAAGTTAATAATAAAGTGTCTAGAATAGACCAAGGAAAAACACAAATATGTATTCCAAGCAAGAATGAAAAAGAAAGAGATAGTTGGTCTATTTTTTAAGTACTCTAAAGTTGACATATTGTGGGCTCCGAAAATTC
>NW_021318760.1:0-12653 GCF_001605985.2 Dendrobium catenatum
AAAGTATAACGTTATTGCAAAGCTTTTCTAACATAGAAAGTTTATTTTTATTCCAGCTAGACCTAAGTTTTATGGAGGTGAGCTGTTAACAAGTGTAGCATTTTCTAGAATACTCATTGCCTATTGTGGCTGTTGTTAACCTAAAGCACCGTCCATTCTTAGATTCCAACAAAAATTCTTCTAATTGTTATTCCATTGGTTTAGGATTTATATTTCGGCTTGAAGGGCTCCTTCTCCAGCCTACAGAAAACCGTCGTTAAACTTCATTTTCAAGCATCTAGGATGTTAAAATAAAATTTCAGCTGTTTCTGCATGGCCAACATCGGTCTATTCAAGGTCTGGCTTATGCCCAAGGATTTTATTACCATGAACCAAATTCAAATGGCCCTCTAATGCACTTCCACTTTTTTTGGCCCTTGGCTACAAGAGATACATTTTTTTTTTAATGCAGCTCATTCAAACTTTACAGCAAAAAATATTATGTGTGGAATTTGATTGTGTTGATCAATCTGATTATTATGTTGTCTCGGACCTCAAAGCTTGTCGTGTATGATGAGGGGTATGGCTACCCCTTGCTTGGGTTTGGGTGCAAAGCCCCGACGCTTTGTATCCGAGTGCCCCAACGCTGAACGACAGAGTGCAGAACATCGCAGACGTAAAGATATGGCGCCACAGCGGGTCAAGACAGAGACTGAGCGCAACAATGATGAGTGTTTAAGCACTGCAACATTATCAAACAAAGACTGGGCGCTATAGTGTTGCGAGAAGAAATGTATGGTTTTCTTTCTTACTTTCTGAAGGGTTGCATCCCTTGGAGTTATTTTATTTTGCTTTCTCTTGTATTTTTAGTTAGAGCAAGAGTGAGAGCAGTGCATCTGAGAAGAGAAGCAAGGAGAGAGTGAGGGAAAAGAGATATGCACTTATTTCTCTCAATTTTCATAGTGGATTTCTTGGTGTGGCTGGCTTTGTGTTTTTTTTTCCTATTTTAGATTTTTCCACATTAAATCTTGGCGTTCTATACTTTTCCGCTGCTTTTACTTTCTTGCTTGTTTCGTCATTGTGATGTTTGCTCATCCTCATCTATTCCCAACATAAAATTGTCTTGGCTTTACATCTTGTTGTATTGTTGCTTTCAGCTTTCTGCTGTATGTCATGATGTTATCATAGAAACAATATGTTTGATACTATATAATGACACATTCACACTAGTTATATTGTCAGTATGTTACATTAAAAGTTACTGATTGAAAACATCTTATTCTTTTTGTTGTGTATTGGTCCAATTTTAGATTGAATTGATCTGCTAGTTATCACACCATGTGTAAATGCTTATAAATAAGCATTGTAGGATGATGGTAAAAACCCCCTTTGTAATAAGTCCAAAAGATTAATAAAGGTCCCTATTAGCTCCCTTTTCTCTCCCTCTCTCACTCACATCTAAGACGAAGAAGAACCTCTCTTCCTCCAATAAATGTAATAAGTGGTATAAGAGCCTTGTTGAGGTGATTTTGAGGAAGGTTCTTGTCCAAGAAAAAGGGGAGCGGTCGGGCTGCCGGTGTTGCAGGAGGTTGTGCTGGTCAATCCCGTGCGCAAGTAGGCGGAGGTGACGAGATGCCATGGTCTTTTACCGGATCAAAGAGGATTAGAAGCGTGAGCTAGCTGCGCTGGGCACGTACAAAAGTAGGAGAAGAGGGAATCCAGGCTAAGTGCAGGTGTCGCGCACGGAACGTGCGGATGCATGCGGGCAAGCTCTGTGCAAATGCAAGGTAGGAGGTGCGGTTCTCGCGGCCTGGTTCTTGGATCGCGATCGCATAAGACAGCGGGTGCGGTTGTTCGGTTGGAGTGGAGCACACAAGATTGCATGAAGGACATGACATAGGTGCAGTTGCTCGCATGTGGGAGTAGACTAGGTGTGTGCAGAGCGGCCTGGTGTTGCGATCACAGAAGACACACACAGGGCTATGGGCTCGGGAGGACTCGCGGGGCGCATGGCGCTAGGAAAACACACAGAGCTTGTGGTAGCAGACGATTACATGTGAGCAAACATGCGGATTCAGTCGATTGGTGCATGCGGGCAGACGCGGGGGTATGCAGGCAAGAGGGGCAATGCGTGGGCTTCTTAATTCAGGCAGGGAAGCACGTGACGTGGGCGAGCGCGTGTGAGATGTGTTCTTGTGGTCGAATTCGAGTTACAAACAGATATGACATGGCTCGGGTACTAATAGATTGTAGGAACAATGTAGAAATTATTGATTAAAGATCGGTTTAGATTTTTTAGGTGGAGTCTATGTTTGATTAGGGGCAAACCAACAAGCAGGCAAAGAGATGAGATTGGATAGGTGGAGTTGATCGTGCAGTCAGAACAATCGATTAAGAGCCCGGAGCAAAACCACACAAGAGTGTGGAAGAAGCGGGCAACGAACTCAGGATTGGACTGGTGGATTGTGCGAAGTTGCTGGCTAGAGCGCACACAAGTACCCGGGGAAGACAGATGAGCTGAAGGTTGCTCGGTGTTGGAGTGGCTATGTTGCGCGGGAGCAAGATGTACAGGGCATGAGCGTGCGGATCACGGGAGGAACAGCGAGGGGCACAGGTGCATGTGGTTTAGAATGCATGGGAGCGTGAGCGGGAGCCGTAGATCAGAATGTACATTGGATGCCGTTCGCAAGCAGAATTGGGCTTGGTTTAGTGGGTTTGCTCGTGGAGTTAGTGCAAGGAGCTAGTCGAATTGTGGCAAGGGTGAGTTCTTGTAAACAAGTGGTCTTTTATTTTTTTGTTGGGTAAAATTTGGCCCAAGATGGAGATTGTTGTATTTTAGCTAGTTTGAGGATTAGTGGTTCCACAGAGACATCACACCAGTGTCCAAATTCCTATATGTTGGATGTTTAGGCTTATCGGCTTATGTAATTTGACCCCTTTTAATAGCTCATGAATAAGGAATAAGTGATTTATGTGTGCTTCCTCTCTCCCTCTTTCTCTCTCTCATTCAAGATCAAGAAGATTCATCATCTTCTTCCTCTTGTAAGAATCATAACAAGTAATATTAGAGCCTCATTGAGGCGATCTCGAGGAATGAGGAAGATTCTTGTATTCAAGGGAGCAGGGAGACCTCTTGGAGCGGTTTGTTGCGTGGGTCTCGTACTCTCGTACGTGCAACAAAGTCTGGTATGTTTCTTGGATGTGGGGCTTTAGTCGAGGCGGATAGGTGCAGAAGCAGTCTCAGAGGCAGACAAGAGGCCTGGTACAGGCGCGGGTAGAAGGCGACCACTTGGTTAAGCAAAAGACGTTCCATGTGTGGTGCATCCTGTGGTCACCTGGGTCGGAAGCGCGCGTGCGGGAGATTGCACAGGTGGGCCGGTCGAATGTTGTTGGGTACAGGCGGACGCTGGCTGGGCCAAACGCGCAATGGTGTGAGCACGGGCGTTCCTCATGGATGCACAGAGTGCGGGGTGCCACGGGTGGCTAGTTAGGTTGCGGACGAGTCACGTTTTGTGTGAGCAAAGGAAGCCAGTGGAGGAAGTGGATGTCGGGATGAAGGAGAAGAATTCGGTCCCGTCCAGTAAGTCCGAGCATAATATTGATGGGACAGGAAGCTGAACTTTTACAATGAGGGAGCTGTTGAACAAGTTGAAGAATAAGGAAATGCTTGAAGGTTGACCTGTGAAGTGGAAGAAGAACAACAGAACTTGCAATCTTGTTCGCGGCAGATCAGTATGAGAGCAAGAATTTGTTCTAGTATCAATTATGATCTTTTGAGGTAGAGTTTTAAAAAGGGAAAACCAGCAAGCAGGATCAACAATTTTGGTGTGTCGAAGCAGCGGAGATCAAAACTAGCAAGATGAAGAATCTCGGGGCAGTATGTTGGTTGTAGACTCAAAATTATATGGGAGGCTCGTGCGATGTCGCTTGTTGGAGCTCGCACGGGTGCCCAAGGAAGATTGGTGAGTCGGAGTGTTCTCGATGCTGGAGCGTGGGCGTGCCGCGTAGGAGCAAATGCGTGGGCCAGAAGCATGCAGTAGGCAATGCACAATGCACGATCGGCAAATCACGGGAGGCACAACAACGGGTGCAGGCACGTGTGGGTTAGAATGCGCGAGAGCGCAAGCTGAAGCCGTGGATCGGAACGCACAGTGAAGGCAGATCGCGAGCGGTATTGGGCTCGGTTCTGCGGGTTTGCTAGTG
The DNA here is from genome assembly GCF_001605985.2 of Dendrobium catenatum. Taxonomy (NCBI): domain Eukaryota; kingdom Viridiplantae; phylum Streptophyta; class Magnoliopsida; order Asparagales; family Orchidaceae; genus Dendrobium; species Dendrobium catenatum. The sequence goes on from NW_021318760.1 coordinate 4,183, forward strand.
GAGTTAGTGCAGGGAGCTGGTCAAATCGCAAAAGACGCACATGTGGTTCTTTGATTGTAAAATCGGACCATGGTGGATATTGTTGTGTATTGGTCCGATTTTAGATTAGGTTGTAATGAGGACATCACTCAGAGATTCAGACACGTGTATTGGCGACGGAATCGTAGATCGATGGTTATGATTTAGCGTCTTTACTTTTGACGCATTATGTTTTATTTAGTTTTGATGTATGCATTATGCTTTATTTAGTTTTGTTGTTTTTCGATTTTATCCTTATGGGGAGTGTCTTGTTATTGTAGCCCGGAGGGCAAGTTTGTACTTTTCCTTTTTCATGTTAGAGGCCTATATATAGCGGACCTATGTGTTGTAGTAGGATGATGAATGATATGATATTTTATTTTATCTTCTTCTTCTTGTGAGTGCACTAGAGAGAAGGGAGAGCCCAACGAGTGGGTAAGCGCAATACCCACCAGTCACCAGAAGAGTCTGTGGCTTGTGGTTTTCTTTTACGTTATATATTCTAGTTCCGTTTTCTCCCACCGGCTCCTCGTCATCTTTCCACCTTCTTCCCGCAACCAAAATATCTCCCCTTTATCCCACCAAATTTCTCTTCCAAACCCCCACCCGTCGGCCTAGCTCTGGACCACCCCAACTCGACACCTAGCCTCCTCCTTCCCTCCTTGACCGTCGGCCCCATCTATATTCCCAATCATTATGATTATTTCAATCATCATAATGACCCCCTAATTTGGTTATTGCAATAAAGGGAGAAGATAGAAAATTTTGAAACTCAAAACTTTCCATATTTACAATAGTCTAAATAAGGTAAGTTTTCAAATTTGAACCCAATCCAAATTTCATTTAGAGCAGAATTATTATTTTCCCTCCTAATTGGCCTCAACTTGTTTGGAAAGTGTTTAATTTCTCCATAATCCCCTCCCCTCTCCCTCTTAATGCCGCCGGCCACATGTAGGGGAAATTCCCTCTTGGCTTCCTAATGAGGCTCCATCCCTAATTAATTTGGTTTCAAATTTCAAATTAGTTCCCTCCAAATTTACTCAAAATATGAAATTATTTTCAGATTTGGATTAAATCTCATCTTCTCCTAAACCTAACCTAAGCTCTCTCATCCAAACCACCCGCCCCCCTTCTCCCTACCTTGGCCGCTCCTTCCCTTGCAACCCTTCTCTTGGGAAACCTTAGTTTGCTCATGAAACTTGAAGCCAAGAGAAGAATACAACCTCTCCTCCCAACCTCATAATTGGTGCATGGTCGATCCTGAATTCGACCACAGATTTGTATTCGACGATCAAGGAAGGACGAACATTCTTGGATCCCCGTTCTTTGACGTCTTCTTTGGCAACAACGAAACTGTTGAAGGGTACATCGACCGCATATTGTACCAACTGACATTGTTGATTGAAGAGCACCTTCCACCGGGTCGTTGGATAATCGTTGGTCATCCACAACTTCCTCCACCGCCGGCTACCTCTCCACCGACGAAGATCCTTGGCGCCATCTTTTTAGTGGTAATCTCTCTCCTCGTGTGCTTCGTACTCCTTCGCTAAAGCCTAAGAGTGATTGAGTGAGAAAGAACTCTAAGTGACCATATCTTGATGTTACGCTGTGGATTCTTGTTTACTTGTTATTAACATTATTATTTTGTTTCGTAGTTATTGAGATTGTCCTGTTATCCTACTTGTAACTTTTGTCATCACTTAATCTCTTATTGAAAAATTCTACGAGTTTGAATTGAGTGAAGCATAAGTTCTTAAATAGCAAAGTTTATGTTCAATATTTATTGTTAAAACCTAAGCAACTCTTGCCGCATGTTTATCTCACATCAGGTTGATCTGCGAGTTATTACACCATATGTAAATGCCTATAAATAGGCATTGTAGGATGATGGTAAAAGCCCCTTTGTAATAAATTCAAAAGATGAATAGGTTCCTGTTAGCTCCCTTCTCTCTCCCGCTCTCTCTCTCTCTCACATCTAAGATGAAGAAGTACCTCTCTTCCTCCAAGAAATGTAACACTCTCGATGAAACAAAGAGAGCCATTTAGAGAGGACGGATACATGGGTTTTTGAATGCTGAGTGTTTTAAAAAGAATGAAACAATGTTTGATTTGAACTTAGATAAAAAGTGCATCCTATAAATTAAAGCTGCAGTGATGTTTTCTGGCTTGTGTCTGACATGGCTGCAATCCAATTTGTAGTGCTATTTCCATGCGTAGATTGTTGTGTTCATACAGAACCATTTTGCTATTATCACCCCATTAAATTGGTGATTCCTTCTAACACTTAACCAAACTTTTCTCCATTTTAAAATGGGCCTTGTACTTTCGAAATGAATTGTCATTCATAAAGCATTACTTCTTGAAAACTTGAACCAAATTAGCCCCACAGAGTCATTTCTGAATACAAGTAGCATCTTTGATATGTTTTTATCAGTTGGAGTTAATTATTATTTTTTTATTTTATGATTCTGACAGTTGCAGCTTAGAGTTTCTACATCCAATGGTTGGTAAAACAATTTTGTGCGCTAGTTAAGAAATGTTAAATTCTGTACAAAGATTTTATTATTATTATTATTATTTTTCTGTACAAAAGAATTGTTTCTTTGTTTTGTTGTACCTGTTAGCAATCTTATTCAAAGGTCAAATTAGCTTTCATTGACACCACTTGTAGTAATACACTGCCTTAACACGCTTTGCTTTGTATTATGCATGTTCTTTTTATATGTTTTTTCTTATTCGTTTGTCCTTTTTTGTTGGTTTTAGCATCACATTGCAGGCTTAAAAAGTGATTTGATTTTCATTTTTTGCAGATATGAAGAAGACATGCTTGCTTTTACAGGTTGTAGCAATAATTTGACAAAAAGTGAAGCGGAGGAACTCCGAGATATGCGTTATGAAGTGAGCCATTGGAAGGAGAAGGAGATTGATGGTTCTGAGAGACGAAAGCAGGGTGGTTGTCCTTTAACTCCGAGGGAAACATCCCTTCTCCTCAAAGGATTGGGATTTCCATCAAGCACACGCATATACTTGGTGGCTGGTGAAGCCTTCGGAAATGGTAGCATGAAGTATCTTACAGATGATTTTCCACACATTCACTCTCATTCAACCTTGTCTTCAGAAGACGAACTTAGACCTTTCAGAAATCACCAGAACATGCTTGCTGGGTTGGACTATGTTGTTGCTCTTCAGAGCGATGTTTTTATTTACACATATGATGGAAATATGGCAAAGGCTGTGCAGGGTCATAGGCGGTTTGAGAACTTCAAAAAAACAATTAATCCAGATAGGTATCTATATTTATGCTTCCTTTATGCATGTCTACATTTATGTGCACATTTGTATTTTTGTCACACATGTGAGATGTCTCCATAATAGTAAATAGTCTAACTATGAATGTGCCTATTCATGTATGCATTTTTTTCTTGTTGCATATATATCAATATCTATGGGAGATACTAATTAATCTTGTGCCTATTTTTCTTTCTGAGTTTATGCTTTTATTAATACGGCCAACAGAAATTTCATGGAGAAAAACATTGCCTGATACCATTGATTTAGGCGGAGAATCGTTTGATGGCAATTTGATGATGGGATGTTGTGGATCCCCTTCTTGGTCTTCTTTCTCTTCAGTTTCTTGAAAGTTGACTTGATTTCTTCCTTAGGAAGATGTAAGGGAATTGAAGAGATGAGCTTCCGAGAAGAAAAAAGAGGGACCTGTTGTTATATATAGTACTATAAGGGTAATGTAACAATTTAAGATGAGAGAGATATCAGGAGACTGAAGAGGAGTTGTAATTTAGTGAGAGAGAGTAAAGTGAAAGATTTAATTTTAATTCATAATTAATTAAGAATCCACATAATGATTTGATTTTATCTGGATATTTACCTTATCACTATGAGCAACTTTGTAAAATCTCATAGGATCTTTACTACTTTTAAAGAGGCGCCATTGTGGTGGTTATCCCACCTTCCTCCATGTAGCATCACTTCTATCATTTGCTTAAAGTGATAGTTCATCACTTAGCTAGCGCCCAAAAGCAATTGAAAAACTCTAGTAAACCCAACTATTTAATGCATACAAATCAAAAGAAAATCCCTAAACAGTCCCCAAGTCTTCCTCATGCATTCTTTTCCTTCAAGGTCCCCCGAAGAATATCCGGTGTTGGCTCCGTAGATTTCAATAACGTGGTGGTCATCTTGTACGGGTCTCATGTCTCTCTCTCCAGGTGCCTCTGATTTTCTACCAATTGAGCTAGCTCCATAGCCTCTCACAAGTCACAAGGCCTCATTACTCTAACCGCTGCCCGAATCTCCGGTGTTAATTCCTTCATGAAGTTATCCTCTAGCACTGTCTCAGAAAGGCCGTCCAATCGGCTAGTAAGGTACTCGAACTTCTCCCAATACTCTATCACTGAAGCATCCTGCGTCAAGGCGAAGAACTGCTCGTAGAAGTCTCCTCCCCTGCTGGTTTGGAAACGTTCTATCAAACAATCCTTGAACTCCCACTCCCTCCAACTTCGTATGGGTCGTCACATGTCCCTCCATCGATACCAAGCCAAAGCTTTCCCTTTCAAACATAGGTCTATTGTCGTCAGTCTCTCCTCCTCCGTCAACCCATTGACCGTGAAATATCTTTCGACCTTGTAGATCTACCCATGCGCATCCTCCCCCTCAAAGATTGGTATTTTCAATTTCCCTACCCTCGGATCGACTCTGTTCCCTCTGTTCCCTCCATAATTTCCCATTCCCCAACCCTCCATAATTTCCCATTCCCCAAGGGGGTGGTTTCCCCCAAGTATCCCAATCATCCCTTTTACGTTCATACCCCAACCTTTCATCAAATTCTCACTTTCTCCTCTCAAATTCAGCACCCTTTGGATCATAACAAACTCTTCCCCTCTCAAATTCAGACCCCCTTTGATCATAATTACCCATTTTTCTTTCTAATCTAGCCCCTCTCCTCTTCAAATTAGCACATCTTCATTCTTGCCCTACTTCTTCACGTCTCTCCTTATTCCCTCTACCCGGCTCCTCCCTAGAAATAGGCTTTAGGAGAGGTATTTTCTCTTCTCCATTTCGAGTCTCCACCTCCTGATCTCCTCTTTGCCTGATTGGCTTAGGGTTTTTCCCATATCCGTGGCTGTCGGCGCCTTCCCTCACCTCCGACGCGATATTTTAGTTTGGCCCTCGAGCACTTTCTTCAACTTCTCATCTAGGATAGAAAATTTTGAATCGAACTTATCATGGATGGCTGAAACATCTTTTTTTTTTAAATCTGAAACTTGAGTTTGGAGATCTGAAATTCCAGATTTCATTTGTCCAATCTCCACTTCGAGGCGTTCCTCTAACGCATCCATTTTCTTGGCCGCCATCGACGCCCGAATTTTTGTAGAAATAAAAATATGGATTTCAACCTTCGAAAACATCAACTTTCTTCTTCGAAATCCCAAGAGAAACCGTTGAAATTCACCAAAACAGCCCACCAAAGGTCCAAAAAATTGCTCTGATACCAATTTGATAGAAAATACTTGATATCTTTATAGGAAACACTTGTAGATCTCAAGTATTTCCTATCAATCTTTGAAAAACAGCGATAATTATCCACAAAAATTCACACAAAAACAGGAAAAACAGTAGAAATTTTATATTATTTGATGAAATAGAAACGAGAAATAACAAGATATAGTTGATCCTCAATTTGAGAGAATGATCGCTCTCCCTAATCTCTAGACGCCACTAGAGCCCAAAAGAAAACCTAAATCTAAGAGATCTCAAATTTCAGCCCAAATTCAAGATTCCCTAACCCTATGAAAACCAACTATTAATGCATACAAATCAAAAGGAAATCCCTAAACAATCCCTACATTCAAATTTCCCTCATAATTCTCTTAAAAAACCTTCCTAAACAACTCCATTGGATCCGGCGGATTGGGCAGGGCGTACAAGAGGCGGAGATTTCCGCCCTTATTCGCCAGGGCCGGTCCTGTGTAGACCGGCTGGACTGATCCAATGGACCGGTCTAACAGCGTGACAAGGAATATTTTTGCTATCCATCATCAATCTGTAAAACAACATCAACTCATGACCTCTCTAACTATCACGTCTTTCACAAAAAATCACAATCACAATAAAAAGGATTGCTGCAACCCTCAAAGCCTCATTGAAGATTTATCTGCTCGAATAAGCTTATAAATAGTTTGCCTTTGCCGACTTGAGACGATGTCTAAACAAGGTGCCTACTAAGGTGAACAAGAATGAAGTTCAACACGGCCGATCCATAGCTGGGATGATCCAAGAAGATTCTTGGCAGAGCTTGTGCTAATGCTTTACGATAAGCAAAGCCTCGAGCAACTCCGTTAAGGAGAGGTTCAAGTTACGTCAAGTTTGCCATCATCTTCTGAAGCGCCCATCACCTTTAATGACACTGAATGATCGCAAACAAAAAGTCCCTCTATTTAAGTCATTGTCATTATTGCCCTAATGGCCAACTATCAAATCGGTTTTATCTTGAAAATATAGGAAAATTTTCGAGCATTATCTTTAAAAGTGTTTTAATCAAATGATCATTGATTCTTCTTGGTTGTTGCCCATTTATGGCCTTCTCATGGTATTTCACGTCAATGTAGGGAGGCTAAGGCTAGATTGTGCTACCATTTACTTGTGTATTAGGAGAGCCTTTTGGACATTGCAATGAAGGATTTCATCAGTTGATGCCCCAACAAATTACAATGTCATCTTTATTTGATCTCTCTTGAACACATTCAATGAAGTCATCTTGACTTACCATGTCACAATGAAGTTTCTTTTGAGAATTTGAACTCTCACTATCCAATATACTTGCAATCTCGAGCATGCTGTCCAAGGCAATTGAATTCGTCAATGTAAAACTTTGCAAACCAAATTTCAAAAGGGAGTTGGCCTGAGGCTTTAGAGGCCATTGAAGAAACGTCGTCTGCTGACTCGCAGTTTATGCATCAATGTTTCTTTTGATTCATATCACCAAGTTCAACTCGTTGATGGCTTCTGATTGAATATTTATACCTTTGCCTTGTTTTTTAGCGCAACTCCAGGAGTAAACTTCAATATCATTTGCCATTGATTAAACATTGATAAGTTAGCCAGATCAATCAAACGGGGAATTTGCCAAGTCGCCATGACTTTTGCAAAGCCTTTCGCTATAAGGTCTAGAAGTTGTTTAATTTTGGCTTCATCCAAGAAATCTAGTACCCGGATTTGATCTTAAATGTTATAATGGTCCAAAAGGCTTTTGGGAAGTCGAGGATGTGCATCAATTTCATCAAGTTGAACCATACTTATCTAAAGGATAACTCCCTACTTCTATGGATTAAGCTCTAGTTAACTTTACAATTTACTTTTTTGTAACGAGCTTTCTTGATACTTTCACAAATATGTATCTTCCTGATTGGGAGAAGACAATTTTCATTACCTATGATGGCTTGTATTACTACTGTATCATGCCATTTGGATTGAAGAATACTTTATGACTTACCAGTGAATGATGGACAACCCTTTTAAATGATAGGAAAGTCGAAATATTTATGTCTACAACTTGCTTGTGAAAAGAAAGACTTTAGCTTAACATATCAAAGACCTTCAAGAAAAAGAAGTATAATGTGCATCTTAAATTTCATTTGGGATGACTTTTTTACTATGTTCTAAAGCAGCTTTCTAGTACAAAAATTTCTTGTTCAAGATTTTTTTTTACTAGAAAGTTGCTTTAGAAAGCAAGAAGAAAACCGTTTCAAATGAAGTCGTACTTCATTTAAATGCATCTATAGATAAATTTTAGGGAAGTTTATAGGCATTCTTTTTACTCTGGAAGGTGTAATGGTGAATCTTGATAGTCTAAGCAATTTTGGAGATGTCACCATCAAGAATTGCTAAACGGTTTGGTGACTCATAAGAGGAATTGCTGGTCTAGGTTGCATCTTCTTAATGTTCAGAGACAAATGATTGTCATTCATCAAAATGATCATAAATGCAAAGAAATTTCAAGGAATCAAAGAGTACAATCATGCATTCAACCCATTGAAGTCGCTACCTTGTAGTTGGTGAGGAAGCGGTCAGCTCAATTCTATTCAAAGAAGATATTTAGAAACAGATGGCCACTTTATTATTACATGAACAAAATCCTCCGAGGGTCTGAATTGAAATAACCAATTTGCATTCCCAGCTGGTGAGCAAGCCCTCTTAAACCCCTGACACAAGTAGCGGCATCCTCTGAAGTGTCTGGGCAAGCCTTCTTCTCCTCTTTTCTTCCTGGAAAGTGGCGCAACAGTAGGCGGCTCTCCTTTTTCCTTAAAGATATCACAAGAGGAAAACTATAATAGTGTTTTTTATTATAATGTCTCAAGTGATATTGATGGGGACATCAGTTGGAAAGTCTACCGTCGATGTGGCCGTAGATCTACGGCCACGATCTATCCGATGTA
>NW_021318760.1:12753-16240 GCF_001605985.2 Dendrobium catenatum
GCATGTAGCTTCTTAACGGTTCCTTGTGGGAACCGTTTCGGACGGATCCGTACCATCACGGAGTCACCCACTTTAAAAGTTTTAAATCGTCGTTTTAAATCAGCATATAACTTGTAATCTTTATTGCTCTTTTCAATGTTTTGTGCAATTTCCTTATGCAGTTCATGCAGATGGGATGCAAATGCAGACGCTGACTTAGAAATCCTATACCTAGAACTCATAGGGATCAGATCTAATGGCTGTTTAGGCTTAAACCCGTACACAATCTCAGAAGGACTAAGACCCGTGGTGCGGTTGACAGAATTATTGTACGCAAACTCAGCAGTGGGTAGGATAGTGTCCCAGTCTCTAATATGATCCCCAACCAAAGAACGCAATAGGTTGCCCAAACTCTGTTAACTACCTCTGTCTGATCGTCGGTCTGTGGGTGAAAGGTAGTGGAAAATTGTAGCTTGGTACCCATTTTCATCCATAGGGTTTTCCAGAAGTAACTAGTGAACTTTACATCTCGATCCGATACAATGGTTTTGGGTAAACCATGCAAGCGGACGACCTCATTAAAGTAAAGCTTGGCGATATGAGAGGCATCAGATGTTTTGGAACATGGGAGAAAATGAGCCATCTTTGAAAATCGATCTACAACTACGCATATGGCATCATTCCTTCGTAGTGTCTTTGGCAGGCCTAAGATAAAATCCATACTGACGTCCTGCCAAGGACAACTAGGCACAGGTAACGGAGTGTAAAGGCTAGTGTTCTGTTTACGTTGTTTGGATAACTGACATGTGTAACACCTAGCAACCATCTTTCCAACATCTCTCTTAAGACTCGGCCAATAGAAACGGTACTCAACTGTCTCAATCGTCTTATCTCTCCCGAAGTGTCCAGCAAGGCCCCCAGCGTGTAGTTCTCATACAAGGAATTCCCTAAGGGAGGTGTGAGGTATACAAAGCTTTTGGGCTTTGAAAAGGTAACCATCCTCCAATAGGAAATCGTCCACGAGGCGCGTGCTGCCTGTGGACAGAGAAGAGTAAATCTCTTTGAAGTCTGGGCACTCAAGATAATCCATCTTCATCTGATCAAAACCCACAACTTCTGCTCTCAACTCAAGAGTAGTCATCATTTCGTCGGCTGAGAGCGTCAGCAGCTTTATTCTCGACCCCTGCCTTGTGCCTAAGAGTGTAAGTGTACTCCTGAAGAAATTCTACCCAACGGCCATATCGGGCATTTAGTTTCTTTTGAGAATTAATGAATCTCAAAGCTTCGTGATCCGAAAAGATGACGAACTCTTGAGGAACAAGTAGTGCCGCTAGTAGCGGAGGGATTGGATCACGGCGTAGAATTCCTTGTCATAAGTGGAGTAACGCTGCCTAATATCATTCAGCATTTCGTTGAAATATGCTACAGGTTGACCCTCCTGGGAGAGGACTCTTCCAATTCTGACCTCCGAAGCATCGCAGGTCACTTCGAAGACTTTAGAGAAGTCAGGAAGTCTCATCACTGGGGCTTCCACCATTCGTTTCTTAATCTCATCGAATGCTCTGGTGGCAGCCGGGGTCTAATGAAAATCACCCTTCTTCAGACAGTCAGTGATAGGAGATATTATGGTGCTGAAATTTTGGATAAATCTCCTATAGAAGGTAGCATATCCGTGGAAGCTGCAAACTTCCCGGATGTTCTGTGGAACAGGCCAGTCAACTATGGCTCTAACCTTCTCGGGGTCGGAAGAAACCCCTTGTGCAGACACAATAAAGCCTAGAAAGATGACTCAGTCTACGAGGAAAGTATATTTCTTAGGATTGGCATAAAACTGCTCTTTCCTCAAGACATCACAAACCTGCCTAAGGTGGTCCAGGTGTTGATCAACATAATGGCTATAGATAAGTATGTCATCAAAGTAGACGACAACAAACTTACCCATAAAGGGGCGCAACACCTGAGTCATAACCCTCATAAAAGTGCTAGGGGCATTACTCAATCCAAAGGGCATGACTAACCACTCATAAAGGCCATCTTTCGTTTTGAAAGCGGTCTTCCACTCATCCCTGGGTCGAATCCGGATCTGGTGGTATCCACTCTTCAGGTCTATCTTAGAAAATAATATGGCACCCGACATCATATCTAGCATATCATCTAATCTCGGGATCGAAAAGCGGTACTTTACGGTGATCTTGTTAATAGCACGGCTATCAACACACATCCGCCAAGTTCCATCCTTCTTAGGGGTAAGAATGGCTGGTACTGCACAGGGACTAAGACTCTCCTTAATAAAACCCCGTTGCAGTAACTTCTCTACCTGCTTCTTGAGCTCAGCGTGCTCAGTAGGATTCATGCGATAATGGGGCAGGTACGGGAGCGAGGCTCCAGGAACAAAGTCTATGGCATGCTGAATATCCCTAAGTGGAGGTAACCTATCTGGGAGATCATCAGGGAAAATATCAGCAAACTGCTCTAAAATATGTCAGACTTCATCAGGGACAGGCACGTCAGAATTAGTGGGAATCTCATGACCAACAAGAGCATAAAGAGGAGCGCCGAGGGCGACCTCAGAATCCAAAACCTTAGCAGTAACCAAGTTCAAACCCTTCTTGGGGTTATTCGGGGAGGGCTTGGTGTCATCCTTACCCCGGGGCTGCGATGATAAAAGCTTGATTTTTTTACCCGCATGTTCGAACACGCAAGTGTTCGAGCGCCCATAGATGTGGACATCGTTATCAAAAATCCAAGGTAGACCTAACAGAATCTGCCCAACATCCATAATCAGAATATCACACCAAACATTCTCCTTGCAAGAGGCAAAGGAGATAGGCACGAGACTTCGTTCCTTCACTTCCAAGGCAATAGAATTGACCCACGCTACCTTATACGGACTGGGGTGAGGAACGGGAGCAAGTCCTAACTTGGATACCATGTTGGAAGACACAGCATTGATGCAACTACCGCTATCCACGATGACCTTGCAGTTCTTATCCTTGATTTTTGTATAGGTATGAAAAATGGTGGTCCTTCGGCAGTCATCAGTGGAGGTGGGTTGGGATAGTGCACATCTCACCACACAGATGGGAGAGGTATCCAGTCTCTGAAGGCAATGGAGGACGGCGGTGTCCTCGTCCTCCTCAAATAATTCACCTTCATCCTCGACCTGATGGATCTAATCACCCTCGGGTTCAGGATCGTCCTCAATAATCTCCTCGACGATAGAAATCTTGTAGGAGCATTGAGAAGCGATATGCCCATACCCCTGGCATCGAAAGCACTTGGTCCCGAGATTGGACCGAGGTGTATCTGGGGTGGGTGGTTTGGGTCTAACATCAGATCGGGGAGCAGGAGGGCCGGTGGGCGGTCGGCTGGTGCTCCCAGGTGGAGGTCGTGTGGTAGGAGTGTGAGAGGTGGAACTACCAGAAGGCCTATATGAGTGCCTAACGTCATGGGACCGGCTTGGGTGCTGGGACCGACTCTCTTCAAGGTCTAGAACAATATTATATGC
>NW_021318760.1:21167-26846 GCF_001605985.2 Dendrobium catenatum
AGGAACAGTAAGGGAACGAGGTCTCACATTAAGTTTCTTTTGAGAATTAATGTATCTCAAAGCTTCGTGATCCGAAAAGATGACGAACTCTTGCGGGAGCAAGTAGTGCCGCCAGTATCGAAGGGATTGGATCACGGCGTAGAATTCCTTGTCATAAGTGGAGTAACGCTGCCTAATATCATTCAGCTTCTCGCTGAAATATGCTACAGGGTGACCTTCCTGGGATAGGACTCCTCCAATTCCGACCCCTGAAGCATCGCGGTCACTTCAAAGACTTTAGAGAAGTCAGGAAGTCTCATCACTGTGGCTTCCACCATTCGTTTCTTAATCTCATCGAATGCTCTGGTGGCAGCCGGGGTCCAATGAAAATCACCCTTCTTCAGACAGTCAGTGATAGGAGATACTATGGTGCTAAAGTTTCGGATGAATCTCCTATAGAAGGTAGCTAATCCGTGGAAGCTGCAAACTTCTCGGATGTTTTGAGGAATGGGCCAGTCAACTATGGATCTAACCTTCTCGGGGTCGGCAGAAACCCCTTGTGCAGACACAATAAAGCCTAGAAAGATGACTCGGTCTACGAGGAAAGTACATTTCTTAGAATTGGCATAAAACTGCTCTTTCCTCAAGACATCACAAACCTGCCTAAGGTGATCCAGGTGCTGATCAACAGAATGACTATAGATAAGTATATCATCAAAGTAGACGACAACAAACTTACCCATAAAGGGGCGCAACACCTGAGTCATAACCCTCATAAAAGTGTTAGGGGCATTGCTCAATCCAAAGGGCATGACTAACCACTCATAAAGGCCATCTTTCATTTTGAATGCGGTTTTCCACTCATCCCCGGGTCGGATCCAGATCTGGTGGTATCCACTCTTCAGGTCTTTCTTTGAGAACAATCTGGCACCCGACATCATATCTAGCATATCATCTAATCTCGGAATAGGAAAATGGTACTTTACGGTGATTTTGTTAATAGCACGGCTATCAACACACATCCGCCAAGTTCCATCCTTCTTAGGGGTAAGAAGGGCTGGTACTACACAGGGACTAAGACTCTCTTTAATAAAACCCCGCTGCAGTAACTCCTCTACCTGCTTCTTGAGCTCAGCGTGCTCAGTAGGATTCTTGCGATAATGGGGCAGGTTTTGGAGAGAGGCTCCAGGAACAAAGTCTATGGCATGCTGAATATCCCTAAGTGGAGGTAACCTATCTGGGAGATCATCAAGGAATATATCAGTAAACTGCTCCAAAATAGGTCAGACTTCATCAGGGATAGGCACGTCAGATTCAATAGGAATCTCACGACCAACAAGAGCATAAAGAGGAGCGCCGAGGGCGACCTCAGAATCCAAAACCTTAGCAGTAACCAAGTTCAAACCCTTCTTGGGGTTATTCGGGGAGGGCTTGGTGTCATCCTTACCCCGGGGTTGCGATGGTAAAAGCTTGATCTTTTTACCCGCATGTTCAAACACGCAGGTGTTCGAGCGCCCATAGATGTGGACATCGTTATCAAAAATCCAAGGTCAACCTAACAGAATCTGCCCAACATCCATAATCAGAATATCACACCAAACATTCTCCTTGTAAGAGGCAAAGGAGATAGGCACGAGACTTCATTCCTTCACTTCCAAGGCAATAGAATTGACCCACGCTACCTTATACGGACTGGGGTGAGGAACGGGAGCAAGCCCTAACTTGGATACCATGCTGGAAGACACAGCATTGATGCAACTACCGCTATCCACGATGACCTTGCAGTTCTTATCCTTGATTTTTGTATAGGTATGAAAAATGGTGGTCCTTCGCCAGTCATCAGTTGGGGTGGGTTGGGATAGAGGACATCTCACCACACAGATGGGAGAGGTATCCAGTTTCTGAAGGCAATGGAGGACGGTGGTGTCCTCGTCCTCCTCAAAGAATTCGCCTTCATCTTCGACCTGATGGATCTAATCACCCTCGGGTTCAGGGTCGTCCTCAATAATCTCCTCGATGATAGAAATCTTATAAGGACTGGAGCATTGAGAAGCGATATGCCCATACCCCTGGCATCGAAAGCACTTGGTTCCAGGGTTGGACCGAGTTGTATACGGGGTGGGTGGTTTGGGTCTAACATCAGATCGGGGAGCAGAAGGGCCGGTGGGTGGTCGGCTGGTGCTCCCAGGTGGCGGTCGTGTAGTAGGAGTGTGAGGGGTGGAGTTACCAGAAGGTCTATATGAGTGTCTAACGTTGTGGGATCGCCTCGGGTGCTGAGACCGACTTTCTTCAAGGTCAAGAACAATACTGTAAGCATTTTCTAAAGTAGTAACATTCCGGGCAAATAGTTCATTGCGAAGATCCTCACGCAACCCAGTACGGAACATGGACAGAATCTGTGCGGGGGTAGCAGCGGTCTCCCCCTTGCATCTAATCAAGTAATCATCAAAGGATGCGATGTAATCCTTGACTGGTTTGCTACCCTGGGTCAACCTATTCCACTTGTCTAACAGTCTGGGGAAATAGGACGGAGGTACGTACTTGTGTTTCAATTCCCGCTTCATCGTGAGCCAATCAGTAATGGGATACTCATTGCGGGCTTCCCTAAGGCTTTCTAAATTGGACCAGAATTGTCCCGCCCTACCTGTGAGTTTCATCTCAGCAAAACTAACCTTCCTCGCGTCAGAAATGTTGTACCACTTGAAGAAAGTATCCATACCTTTGACCCAGTCCAAGAAGATCTGGGGATCCAGCATGCCATCAAAGGTAGGAGCATCTACTTTGATATTTTTCATGAGTGGCACATCAGGGCCGTGAGGATGGTTGTGTCCATATTGGGGAGCACGATGATGGGCACGAGGAGGTCCCTCATTGTGGTAGACGTCATCCCCATACATGGATGGAGGTTTCGAAGGGGTGTAGGGAATCGGGTTTTCCCTAGCTCGCTCTAATGTGTCGAACCTCTCAGTGGTGTTCCTACGAAGCTCCGCTAGGTCAGCTTGATTTTCCTTCAACTGCTGGCTCATAGTGTTCATCTGTCCTACCAAGAGGTCTAAAGTCCTCCCTATTTGTTCCAGGTCCATTCCTACACACTATGGGAGACTTGGGAGGGGTTTTAGAAGAGAAAACAGCAGCTAACCACTAGGGAAACACACTTAAAAAGGTATCAAATGATGCAGAAATCACTAGGACAGCAAATTACACAAAGGTGCTAAGGTTCCCTAAGCAAAATATGAGGTTAGGAAGAGATGGACAGCACTTAGATGACTAAATGATGAACCTACAGCTCACTGACTGATGCAGGAATTTTTCTGGCAGCAAGCATAACATGAGATTTAGCATGAATCTAACAAGACTATGTATGTAGAAATTAGAAACAATAGTTAGGAAACAACCTAGGAAGTATTCTAGAAAGAAAATCCTATCCTAACCATGCTCTGATACCAGATGATGTAGAACTATATGCAAAATTCAAAAATTTGCACAAAATATTTTAAGATCAATTTCAGATTTCGTTATTCGAGATTAAAACAACAAGTAAAACTAATAAACGGTCACTTCTATTTAGGCGAAACTACACATGGTGCTAAACAAAATTCAAAACACGTAGGAAAATAAAGCATTGCATGCGTGATAGTTTTCAACTAAACCTTTGCTTAACAAAGAGATCCAAAAGCAACGAAGTAACAATTCTTACGAATACTAATGGATGGAGATAAGTAGACACAATCTCTTGCTTGAATAATTTCTCACGAAGAAAGTAGAATTTGAAAATAATGAGTCAAGAAAAAAAAAAGACCACCCTCTCTGAGAAACGACGTGAATCACTATAATCTTCCGTTAGTTCTTCTTCCCTATGTTGAAGAATTTTTTGTATCCTCGAACGGATTGCATTTGCATTTTTAATCATCGAGTACGGCATAAGAATAAATATATTACGCGGAGGGTAAAAATATGCATCTCCTTATGGGACTCAATCAATAAAATTTAAAACAATTATTTTAAAACAGAGATTCCTCTCCACCAATATTTGGTTGAAAGTGGGGTTTATATTATTTCTGGGGTACAGACATCCCATAGGGGCAAGCCCTATTGGTTAAATTACATCCAAGTTTGATTTTGGAATAACTTTTTGATTAAACTAGTGGTTTTTATTTCTTTTGAAGTCATTTAAATGTTTGGCTAAAATTTTGATCTTTTGTTGTTTTAAAATCCATTGAAAAGTCGTGATTAAAGGGTATTTTTGGATTCCTTTAGGAATTTCAAGGAGGAGATCAACTTAGATTTTAGATTTTTGGGAAAGAAAAGCCAATGGATGTTTGAAGTTAGGGGCACTTGATTCTAAGGTGAAACTCCAAGGTGCCCAACTATCCTATGTTGGGCTTTACATTTTTTGAATCTAAATTTTTGGTTTGAGTTGAACATTTTATTAGAATGTTGGGGACTATATTCCAACACTCACAATGGTTGTAGGAATTGCCCCGAAGTTGAGGGCTTATAGGATGATTTTGGAATCCAACCCGTGCTCGGACCCTAAGACTAAGGTGAGGACTACGAGAGGGTAGTGCCTCGAACCTAGATCCTAAACGAGTGCAAAGAAGGACTTTCAAGCTCTCAGCAAGAGGCGTAGCCCGCCCGACCTCTGGATTTATTGTCCCGCCTGGAAGGGACTACCGCTAACCCTCCTAATCGTTTAAAACCATGTTATTCGGTCTCAATGCAAATGTAGAGTGGTAAGGTTGTTAATCATTTAGAAGGTAGGTCTTATACAGCTTGGCTTTGGAGGCCAAGATGCCTTAGTAATGTGGTGGTATGCAAATGCTTTGACTCATAAAGAAAAAAGACTTTTGTTATCTAATCCTTTAGTTGAGGCATTCTACATGTGACATGTTTGGGCCTATGCATGATTGTTTTAATTTGAGAACTGACCCTCCTTGAAGGGAGCCAATGGCAAGACTTTCCTTAACTTAATTAGAATCGTGGAGCCTAAATCAATTTTTAGATTGATTACATTTTAAGGGTAAGAAAAACTTAGTTGTTGTCCTAAGAGCCTAACGTGATCCCAGTCCAGGCCACACCCAAACAAAAAGAGAAGAAACCTAAGAAAGACATGCATTTCTATTGCGCACCATAGCCCAGGTAAATCAAGCACGCTTTTATTTATATCAAATGCAAGGAAATGTAAAGAGAGGTCCCACATTATAAACCAGAATTGGCAGCTGAGTTGCCTCCATTTATAGCAAACCCAAGTCAAATTTAACAGACTCTAACTGTGGGGTTTCTTCAGACTCTTGACTTTGTGAAATGGACCATTGTGGCTTCACCCTTTGCAGGTTACAGTCTTCTAGTCCACTTCATTTCTTTGTTCCAAACCCCACAATTTGATTACCATCCTAATTCTATCAAAAATACTATTTTGAAAAAGAAAAGACCTCAAACCTGCAGTGGATTAGAAGCAATTTATATGATAAAGCATTACATCCAAAATTTTGTTTTAGGCACTTAGGGTGCCAAGCAATCTACCTTCTCCCTATTGGCCATCTTTTGGGGGGTTTTTAAAGCATACCCTCGTCATGCAAGCAATTTATAATTTATAAGCGCCCCCCCTTTTAGAATATGGCCACCGCACAGAAAAGCATTTATATCTCCATAACCTAACCACTTAAAGGGCAGTGCCCACACGCAGACAATCCAAGGGCA
>NW_021318760.1:26946-30719 GCF_001605985.2 Dendrobium catenatum
CGGTTAAAACTACCGCAATTATGCAACCAAATTTCATTTTCAGGCTGTAGTGGCGGTCATAATCGAATCATTCTGTACAAATGTGACAGTTATAATTGCTGCTATAGCTTGAACTTCCTACCACCAACCCCAATGGTCTCGAAATTACTGTGAACTGTCGTTGCATGGTAATCATCATGGTGGTCTTGTAGCAGTTTTCAAACCGTTGCAAGAATAATAGAGGTTTTAAAAACCTGTAGGAAAGCCTATTATCAGTGTTGTGATTGCCCTTTTTTTGGGTAGTAAATGTTTCTTATTTTTCTTGCCCCCCTTGCTATTATTCATGTTTTTGCTATATTTCATACAAAATTAAGACATTACATTTTTTATCTCTCTACCGTCTGTTCTGACACACAACACCAATAATGCATATATTAGTTGTAAAAGTGTTTCTCTCTCGCTCGTGCAACCTTGTCTCCTTAAGAATGAGGACAAATAATGGAGAGTAGCCATTGCCTTTAGCTCAAGCAAGCGACAGTGACTGACAGGTCTTCCGTCTGATCGGGAGGTGACAGCATCCGCAAGCTGTTTGACGCCTTTTCGCCGTTTTTCCATGCAAGAAAGAGGTTAGCAGAATCTGAGGAAGAGAGGAGATGATAAACAATAAGGCTCAACCACTCATTGGGAGGCCGCTCATTTTAATTTGGTCCTTCCTCAAAGCCTATCATTAATTTGAAGGATTTCACACTTACAGAGGTAGCGATTATAACCCCTATCAATATTGGACACCACCCAAAAATTCAACTTGAATCCGACACGAAAATTTCGGGTTTGGCTCAACCCGAACCAGAAGTCTGGGAGTCAGGCGGTGGTCTGGTGGAAGTCCGGGCCTCAGGTGGTGGTCCGGCAGAAGTCCGGGGCCTTAAGTGGTGGTCCGGAGGAGCAATGACGTCAGACGGTGGTCCGGCGGAGGTGAGAGCCTTTAGTAGTGGTCCGGCGGAGGTGAAAGCCTCAAGTGGTGGTCCAGCATAGCTCAGGGCCTCAAGTCGTGGTCCGGCGGAGCAACGACATTAGGTCATGGTCTGGCGGAGGTGAGGGTCTCAAGTGGTGGTCCAGCGGAGCAACAACGTCAGACGGTGGTCCGGCGGAAGTGAGGGCCTCAAGTGGTGGCATGGTCCGGCGAACTCAGGAAGTGGTCGAGGAGGAGCTTCTTCCTTCTCTGCTTCCTTCTTCCGTTCTTGTTTCGGTCCCCTTTCAAGAGAAGTGATGGGTCTATTTATAGATTTTTGGAGTGGCATGACCCGTAAATAGGTAAGAGATCAAGGGTAAATGGGGAGTGGTTGGATGGACGGCCGATGTTGAATCCCCTGATCGTGGACCGTTTATCTGACAATTGAAGGTCTTAACTTTGTCGGAATTTGGCGATCTTGTGCTCGATGGATTCGTCTCGTCGAGTCGCTCGATTTGACTATAAGCACATTATGTTTGAAAACCGTTTGGTAATCCAAATTGTGGTTTAAATCTGCCAACAGCGATTCGGGTCCTCGATTTGGACTCATTTGGGCTCGGATTGAGTCGAATTTGGTGTCGTTGAGTTCGTATTTCTGAGACGTTCAGTTCGACTATAAGTTTGCTGAAATCAGAGTTCGGATGGTCCCAATTTTAATTTTGAAAGTTCCAACATGATTTTGCATCGAGATTCGTGCCCGATCAAGATAATTTTTTGACGACGTATCAATTATATTAAATTAAGAGTCAAATTCTTGTTTAATCTAATTAAAAAAAAAAAGTAATTTCTAATTATTCTAACTAAATGTGTTTTTAAGCTATTCTTAATCTTCTTAACAATATAGTCAAACTAATGACATCTATTCTTTCTAATCGGGAATTATTGAAAAAGCTGACGTTTAACGTTACCAAAATCATCTAAGGTGACTCTCTTTAATCTTATCATGCCACTCGAAGCTACCTCAGCCTTTCCACATATAGCTAGTTTCGCATATTCTATTTCTAAGAGTGAAGTCACTCAGTCCACCTTAGCATTCATCTCTCCAATGCAAATCATGCAACACTTATACTTACTTTATCAGTTTTATGCTTCTCTCTTGAATGGCCACCAATAATTATTATAATATACTATATAATATATATATATATATATATATATATATATATATAATTATATATGTAATAATATATAAATATATAATATATAGTATTATATATATATTCTATTATTATATATATTATATTGCTGGTAAATGAGCATTTCTGACCCTGCCCTATTAAAGATTCTTCAACTTCTGATTTCAGGCCCAGCATAATATAAAATTTTTTCATTGAAACAAAAGTGGTCGGTCTCTTAACTCTAAAATTATTGTAATGCTATTTTTTTTTTAATATATGTAATGCTAATTGTTTATATAATACACACTCATTTTAAAATATATTAAAAAATTTAAATAATTATCTTGATTCAAATTTTAATCAGAGTTTTTGCCACAATTTTTTATCGTGACATAATGTGCTGAGCTGTTGATCTCACCATCCTTGTATCTGCTGCGTGGTTTTCAGCGTTCTGGCAAAGGAAATGAGGTCTTGGATAGAGTGATCTGAAGTCTGATCAGTTATAGTATTTTGTACTTTTTAATTTGTACATCATGGCTTTTCTTCTTTGTTCTTTCTGTCAGCCATGTACGTATTTGTAGAATGATTATTTTTGAAGGAAAGAGAAATAATATATAGATGAATTTTGTTCCGTTGTTATTGATGTTTCATAAGTAGGCTCTGTGCGTCAGTTTTGAGTATGAAAACTCATTTGGAAGAATCAGTTCTCCGAAGCCATAATTTCAAAAGCAGATCCTTGGTCTGTTTGTTTGGCTGTCTCGAGCCGGCCGTGCGGGCGGGCATCCGTCCCGTGTGGTCAGGCGTGACACTACCCTCTACCTCTACCCAATTTTATTGGGACATCTAAATTTTGATCTAAAATAAAGTTTTTTTTATTTATGTTCATTTAAAGAAAATAAAATGTGTCTTACTCCTATCATGGACCCAATTTTCCTTATGCATGAGGGTATAAGGTATGTAGAGAGAGAATTTTTTTTTAAAAAAAAATCAAATAAAAAAAGGTATGTAGAGAGAGAGAGAGAGAGTAGAAAGGTCTTATGTAGATCCAGATATTTGAATATAATATACAATAATTAATATTAAGGTTTTATTTGGGACAATTTTTTATTGCTTCATTAAACCACTTTTTAGTACATAAATTATTGTTTTATACTAAAAAACTATTTTAAGAAGCAATAAGAAAGTCGTCCCAAATGAAGCCTAAATCTTTATCCCATTGCATGAGGTCCACAATATGAATTTTTTTCTTCATTATGTGTTATTAAAAGTCAAAGTCACTTTTAAAACTAATAAAAAAGGTAATTTTTAATACTTTCTAACTAAAATTTTTTTAGGTCTATCACTACCTTTCTTAACATTAACCAAATCTAATACATCTATTCTACTAATTGGGTCATTGAAAGGCCTATGTTTTATGTGACCAAACTATCTAAGGTGACTCTCTCTCTCTCTCATTTTTTCTGCCACTAACTAAGGTGACTCTCTCTCTCATCTTATCTGACAATAGAGCTACTCCAACCTTTCCACTAATACTCATTTCGCATTCTATCTCTAAAAGTAAAGCCACACATCCACCTCAGCATTCTCTCAGATCTCCGCAACACAGTTAAATTGCTTTTATACTTCTGTTCTAACGGCTAACTTTATATATATATATATATGAACTT
>NW_021318761.1:0-4128 GCF_001605985.2 Dendrobium catenatum
AACAAAGGCTACTCTCATCATTTGCTTTACACTTGAAGTTCTCAACCTATTTTCTTTTTCTCTTTCTTATCGGAGTCTCAGCCGTTTACGAGGCGCTAGAGAGAAGATTCATTCCTAGAAATCAGACAATCGTACCATACCAAATTACAAATTTGAGATTGGAGGTAATGCAATTGGAGGAGCTCGCATCGCCGGGCATCCTCTTCCTCGTGCCTTCTCCCTAGAAGTTTGATACAAGCTGGCTAATACATTGAGATACCCAGGATTGCCCCACCGTTGAGATGTACGAACACTAGGCTCCAGGACCAGTTTGCTTTGAGTCTTACTACTTATAGTACTTCTACATTTAGACGCTTCAATAACTAAGCGAAGGACCAGATAAATCTGAATAAACACCAATCATTGCTAGTATCTCAATGTATTATAAAGGTCATAACCACTCAACTGTAGGCTAAGAAAAGCCAAATAACTGCCTGATCCTAACTAGGAAAGGCCCACAAAGGAAATGAATGGGTCTAATTCTACTTGTTTGGTATGCCTTGGGTGAGGACTGCCGGCTGGGTATCTTAAAGACATTTATTTGATAACCTAGGGTAGCCATTACCTTGAAGATTACTTCAATAAGACTTGACCCCGGTACCTTTGAGATCTTTTTGTTGTCCTGGGCGTGTTATGATCCACAGCCCCCCTGAGGGCTCAGCTTTGACTAAGTCCTAGGATGAACTTTGGGATACAAGTAGATAGTGGGGCCAATTAGGCTGGACAGATGTAATAAGGCAGCTGGATAGGGTAGAATATATCTAGCAAAGGTTGAACTTTGTCAGACTACCTCTTTAACAAGCAGTTCTTATAAGTGTAATAGATTCAAACTCTTGCAGTATTATGTATTGGTTTAAGTAGGAATTGATCTACGATTGACTTATTTAGTGGGTATCCTTAGGATGGCTGGTTTGTTGTTGCTTGCAAAGATATCTTGTACAAGTAATAGAAAATATCCCTTTAAAGGGCCGGTCTCATGTAGTGTTAAGATATATCTACTTGGGATCTCTGGAGAGGTGGTTAAAGGAGTAATGGAATGTTTTACTATTGATGTATCTCCGGAATGCCAATGGTATAAGTTATAGAAGACCTATAGGTCCCTACTGCAAGACTGAATTACATCTAGGGATATTAGTCTTTGATAAATAGCTGCACCTCTTCTAGGCAGTAGATTTACTATTTATTTCATTCTAGCCCTTGGTTTTGGACAGTATAGGCGCCCTAGGATAAGAGAGTCTAAATACTATTAGATGATAGATCTACATCTATTTATATTGCCTATGGTGTTTCTAACAATCACTTCTTTACAAGCTACTATAAGGGCCATATAGAACAACTAATCATCTAAATCTCACCACCAGAAGGCTAGGGCTTGAGACATTTGCAAATAGAGGTAAATCCTGTACATCTAGGACTCCCACGGGCCCGCCAGGACTTCTATTCAAGACACCCATAGCTAGGATAAAAGATCTAGTAAGAGATTACCACTTCTGCATTACTCTATACAGGTCCTAATTATACAGGTCCTAATTACACAGCTATAATCTAATTACGACCCTAAGTATTTGTCTGGCCAGTATATTAGGTTCTAATATGGGTATCCTAATGGTTAGTAAGGCATAATTTAGATACAAAGTACTAATTGAATCTCACTGATTGATAAACAACTTAGGTAGCCTATGCCCCCCCTCCCTAGGTAATTAATTAGCTGTTTAGAGAAAATCCATTGACACGTTTCCAATAGAGGGCTATTTATTATTAGCGTTGTACTAAAGGCATTGCCTAGAAGGTTCTGGTATTAACTTCTAAATCAATTGCATCTGGCCTGTCCTCTTGCATTTTTTACTATTAATTGAATGAATTATTCCAGCTTTTAAAAGTATTTTATACTTGGGGTGACAACTGCTAGGCATGGGAGGGTCTCAGTGTGAAAGTTTCCTGTAGCCAGATAAACAAATACATCCCTACTATTTGGCAGTAGGTCTAATCTATGGGTTCCGATCTTTCTATTTGCGGGTCTGTCTTTAGATAAGGAATGCTTAAAATAAGGTGCCAATACAAGGTGCTAGTGCATAGACTTTCCCGATACCTTTCTATGGTATATGATTTATCTAATTGAGCTTCAGCAAGAAGGGCCCATCTAACTAATTGATTAGCATCCTATGATGTGGCTTTCTGCCTTAAACTTCTAAGATCCTAAGGCCCGGAGTAGATTCAGTTACTCCAACCTTTCCTCTACACCAGTCTCCGAGCGGCCATTAAACCAAATACTAAATAAAGCTTCCCACTCCAATTTACCCATAATAGTAAGTCATACAATATTCCAATATTAGTACGAGATATTTGAGGGTATTACCCCCCCTAGTACAGCCCAGGAAGGACTTATGAAGTTAGAGTATTGCCACCTTCAATTTCAACTACCGCCCAACAGCCTAAAGATCCCAAGACGCCCTGAATAGAACAATATTTATCATCTAATTTGAAGTTAGAATTGGCTGGCTATGGGGGATATATTGAACTACTAGGTTATCTATCTCCTCCCCAGGTTATACGCACGGGCCCTTGGCTTTCAAAGAAGCAGGTGCCAATCTTAAACACTGAGGGTACATTTAAGAAGTTTTGGAAAGTAGGTACTATTATTCCTTTCCTGAGATCCTTCTAAGCTAGAACTTTTGGCCCTCTACAAATTGATCCTTTTGGTAGCTAGTGGGTGGCTCTTATAGTTGAGATAAAGCTATCTTGGGTACAGTATCTCTAATTGGTGCTTTACATCTAAGACCATGCCGGATATCCCTATACCAGTACCTATTATTCCTTGCAGTTCACAAGAATTCTCTGCGAGGTCCCATACCATAATCTTTCAATATTCTATGCCTCCACACCGCTACTGAAAGTCAGCTCTTTAGTGACCCATCCTCTTAGATTGAATATATACTAGGATATACATAGGTACAAGCCATGATCTAGTAAAACTTTTACACAAATCCTATGGATCCAAGTAGTACCCCGCTATCTTAGATAGTATCACTATTTAGTCTTCTAGTGAAGTATCCTATTACCATAAGTAATCCACTTACCCTCAACTCTAGGGGAGTCCCGTTGGGCCTCTTTATTATGACTACATTTCAATCCTTCTTATGATTACAGATGCGTTATATCCATTGTATTGGATACCATGGGCAGGTGTAGGCATTGCCAGGTAAATACTTTTACTTATTCTAATACGAGCGCCAGCGAGTTCCTCCAATGCCTAATAGATCCTAATGATATCTAAAACTAGCCCTGGGGCATACCTGGAGGGCTTGTATCCTGATTCACCAATACAATTGATATCGGCACACCCCGGGAAGCCCTGTAGAAGTAAAGTCTTACTGTATTTGTATATCTGTAGCTGGGTATTGATTACTTGCCTTATTAATTTGCCTGAAATTCTTTGCCTGTACTTTCTATGCCTAAGATTGGGTCTTGATGTATGTTTGTCTCTACTCAATTGGGCTGAGCCGGTACCTATCTTATTGTCTTTAGGTAGGTGCCTTTCCTAGTGCCACAAGATCTTCGATACAGTATTGATTGCTTTCCCGGGAATCGGGCCAACGTATCCCAACTACTCCCTCGATGGCTTCCAATATATTGATTCTGGTGAATTATTGATTCTGTATTGATGAATGAGTAACTTTGTCCCTGTTGTCTTGGCTGTAAGCCACTTCCCGGGGCTTAATGGATAAGGAGATATTGATTGTATCCAACCTCTAGTATTGAATAGTATTAAATGGGTTAGGGCCTCTAATTGCTTGTGTTGTCTTCTGTAATAGTGCCCCAGCTTCAACCTAGGGTATGACTGGCTCTAGAGGCATTGAGTTTCACATTCCCTATGAATTTGGAATGAAAAGACAAGATGGGCGAGTAGTAAGTAGGTCGCCAAGAGAGATAGCCGTTCCATACACTAGCAAGCTCTCGCATGCCAGATAGAACTGGGTTAGCGGAAGAGAAGAAGTAGCAGAATCCGTCGGCTTGCCACACAACTGATCCAGAGGAGTATGCAGAAAGACTGACTCCTGTTTGAAAACAACTCGACGCGGCATTATGTGA
>NW_021318761.1:12042-65490 GCF_001605985.2 Dendrobium catenatum
ACGGTCATTTCAAATAAGACACATTCAATCATTTCTATTTTGTTTATTTATGCAATTAAATAAGTTCAAACAAAAATTAAGAAGCTCTCTAATATAAATGAACAAATTTACCAACATTAAGTTACATGCTGTTCATTATATTTTAACATAATTATTTGATATTAACAAGTTACAACAACAACAACAACAACAAGGCCTTTGTCCATTACGTAGGGTCAGCTACATGAATCCTTTTTCGCCATAGTTGTGTCCGAGGTTTAAAAGTCAAAATTCTCGATGTTTAAGAAATCTAATGAAAGAAAGCTCATTTGTATATTTATTCTATACCAAGTTCTTTTAGGTTCTTTACTCTATCTTCTTAACATAAGTCAAATCTAATACCAACTTTTCCTAACCGTTTGTCATCTGGAGAGGGCCTTCATTTAAATGTGACCAAAACCAATCTAAGAAGGTGAAATCTCTCTACATAATCTTAATCGTATCCACTGAGCTACTCCAAGCTCCCAACCTATGTTCACGATATGTACATCCATTTACTAGTATCCTATCTTAATGGTCAAGCCACTCATTGACCTAAGATCATACTCTCATCCTACACAATTAAACTTAGTATTATGGCTTCTGCTTTTATAATGGGGCCCATTCATGGGCATCATATTAAAGCATTAGCAAGTTTCACCACCATTTATTAAGATTTTCGACCTGTATGATTCGGGGCGCGGAGGGGGGGGGGAACTTTTCTTATCGCACATTAAGCCCAATGCAATTACCTCATACATCAACTTCCAAACTTGAATTGCCTGCTTGAATAATTATCCATCCCGGCAATCTTCACCCATCCACTTCTGTAACAATGTAGATCCAATTATATTTATAAATTAACTAGGTTTGTACTCTTATTAATGACTTGATCGCCCAAATTCACAATCCCATCACTAGGTACTATTGCTAACTAAAATTACACTCCATATATTCAGTTTTAGATCTACTCAAGTGTAAAACCTTTTAGACTCTAAAGTTGACCTCCATAATTTGAGTTTATCTTCAACTCCCTCTCTAGTCTTATCAACAAGAAGAATAACATCAACAAAAAGCATACACCAAGGTACATCCTCTTGCAAATGCTAATGAGAACATCCATGACTAAAGCAAAAAGATATGTGACTTAATAGGCTTGATCCTTAATGTAAATCCAACCGAAATAGGAAAATTACTAGGTCAAATCCACCTTGCGTTTGAACACAAGTAATAGCTCCTGCATACATATTCTTTAATGATTTGAAAATAAGCATTATTAACTTCTTTTCTTTTCAAAAACTTCTTCATAGCACTTCTCTTGGAACTGTTATTCATATGCTTTCTCTCCTAAATCAATAAATATCATATACATAGATTCCTCCTTATTCTCTCTATATTTCTGCATCAAACCTCTCAATAAATGTATTGCTTCCATAATAGACCTACCCGGCAAGAATCCAAATTTGTTTTGAGAAACATTAGTATCACGTCGCAACCTACGCTCCATAACTCGCTCCCATAATTTTAAAGTATGACACATTAACTTAATTCCTCTATATTTCGCACACTCCTGTGCATCACCTTTGATATTTAACAAGTAGCTCAATAAAAAATAAATGAAATGTGCATTAAATGAAGGCTTAATTTCTTATTTAACTGTTCTCATATCAATTTTTCAATATCTTATACATTTTAAAAGTTATGCATATTATTAAAGATACAGTATGAAGAAAATATCATATACATAGCCGGATGTGTAGATTTAAATCTTATTCATTAATTTTTGAAGTACATGAGAACCTTAAATAATACCCAAGAAATTATGCCAATTTTGATTAAATCTATAAATCCTATTAAGTTTAGTAATTAGGCTATATTTTTTAATCATTAGCATCAAACATAAAATTAGTTAGGCTTGATTAAAGCTCAATGATAATTCAAATTCAACAAGAAATATAATAAACAAACTTGAACAAGATTTTAAAACTCGCGTTATGTTCAAACTTTGAACAAACTCAATAAGAAAGTAAATAAATGAACTTGATAAGATATTACTCACCTTTAGTCAGTTCATATACAACTCAATAGTTAAATAAAATGTATTCTTTCAATTCTTATGTGCACATTTTTAACTGTGATGTATTCTTCAAGCACTTTGCAATACTTGACAACAACTTTCAGTGCACAATTCTCCTCATTTGATTGCATGAATCTCCCAATTGGTGATATCTATTTTTTCCCTATCTAAATCAATATGTGATTGGTTTATATGGTTGATTGAGGATTTTGTTTGCCTTAATACTGGGATCAATCATGCTTGCTCAAATCAAGTTGATGTTTTAATTAAGCATTGATTAACAAAAATTAGCTTAATGGGTTTTTACAGAACTAGTTCTTTCTTTGTTTTTAAGTTATTTTTAGATCATTTAATTAGGTTTGAAAGAAATTAAAAAAGGGTTATATGACTTAATGGATTAGATATGACCCTAACTTGAGCTTTTATTGTTCATTTCTGCCCAAACGGACATCAGCCTCTTCTAATGATGCCCTAGTTGCAATGACACCTACTCCCTCCACAATGTATGCCACAACCATATAACTTGATGCCCCCTCTCTCTATCTCCTCTCTCTAAACTTTTTTTTTCTCTCGCACATCATTCTCCTACAAATTGCTCACTCTCCCACATATCTCCAATCCACGTCCGCAACATCTTTTGCTATCCATCTCTCTCATGCACTACACCTCGCTGTTATCTCTCATATTTTTTTCTCTCCAGCTAAGTGCTCACAAGTGACTATGATTCATAAGATGAGACCCTCTGCTCTAGATCTCTCTCTCGTTCGCTTACTCTTACTCACAACTCTCCCACAAGCTAACGAACTTCAAGCCCACACAATGATCGCCATGAAAAACCTCTGCGGGAGCCAGCATCCCGGCGGTTTTGTGAGTGCAATAAACCCCTCCGGCCGAACAAGACTAGTGGTAGGTGGTCCCGCGGAGCTTTCGGAGAAGGGTAGCCTAGTGTGTCAGCAAAGCAATGAACCCCAATCATGGTCCTTGCGGATCGGATCATCCGTATAGGATAAAAAAAGAAACTCCAGATATTTGCTGTCTTTCTCTTTGAATGAGATCTCAATTTCAGCTACGGTTTCATTAGATATCTGACAACTAGAATCCCTCTTTTTTCCGATCCGGTTCCTCCACCACCGCGAACCCCGGTTAGATTCAGGCATGATACGCTTTTTCTTTCTTGGGAGAACCCAAGTACTCTCTTGCGGATCCATGAAACAACTCTCAGAAATCTTTTTCCTTTTTGGAAGATACAGGAGCGAAACAATCAACCTATTTCTAGCTGGGGCATGCCAACATGAAACAACTTTTGTGCGCATTGACAAGCTTGTGAGATTGGAAAGCGAGCGAAAAGCCCCTACTATACTAAGTAAGGACCTCCTCCGCAATAATGAAGAGTGATGGCGCCAATGGGTCTCCCTGTCGCAATCCCCGTGATGACTAAGCGGGGCCCTTAGATTGTTAGCTCGTTTGCGCCTGAACCGCTCATTGCTACGCACCTCGTACTCTTATTGAACCTATTCTCTTTATTCTTTCTATATACTCATATAGTCTAAATCGCTTTTCGTCGGATGAGTCAATCTGGTTGAACATCTTCTTTGCTACGCACCTCATGAGACCGCCCACTATTACTACGAAAAAAGCCCTGCTTCGCTAGACGGAGAGTAAGCTACTTCTATTAGCTTCTATTAGCGCCGGACCGTCGAGTTGAATTGATCGTGTCATGTGCAACGTCCATCAATGATGGTTCATTAATGTCCATTGATTTAGACTCCTTCCCCTTTCCCCTATACGAAAAAGATCGAGAGGGGCCTGAACCAAACCAAGAACGCAAACTGGTTCGACTCACTCTCGTATGGCTCACCCTCGAGCCCTGGGCGGGGCGACTGGGTCTTTCGCTTTTGCCGGATCTATAGAGATATTACGAGTCCTCCGTACCAGATTCATTTCTTTCCATTGTTGGACTTCTACCTAACGCTGTCCTTCTGATCTTCGTCGTCAGACTACAGTCCAACCAGGATTTGTTAACACCATTTTTACCAAACTTCTATCTTCCTTATAATTATTGCATATCTTAATAATATTTTTGTCTTTTTATTATTATAAGCATTTTTTCTAAACAACCTAGTATAGTTCCCAACTTTGAAATCACTTTTTCTTAGATATTATCTGTCTAAACTCCCCTAAAACCTCCATGGTAATATACTTAATACAATTAGTCATTTTAACCCAAGCCAAGGTTGGCTCAACTTTCAATTTTTCATTTAAACAATCTATCTTGAAAGGGAAGTTCTCATATTTTACTTTCATTATCTTATCTCAGAAAAATTACTTCTATCAGACTTCACCTTATTAATGGATAGTTACATTTTTAGTAACTTTCAATAAACTACTACGAAATAGGATCCATACATAGTACTTCCCTTATGTTGTCAGTAAAACCTTCAACTAAAAATTTTCTCTAATGACTTAGTAGCTCTATTTTTTAAAATAACATGACTTCCTATTAGTTTCTTTAAGTATGTGCTTTTTATTGCAAGATCAAGCTTCACCGATTTTCTATCTATATCATATTAAATACCCCCCACAATCCGTCTAAGAACCCAACCAACATCTCAATTCAAGAGAACTTCAAAAGTAGTTTTTAAAATTTTCTTCTGATTCTATAAGTATCAGCACTGAACAAATAAATGGCATCCTTGATAATAACTAATTTTCTAGAATCATCTAAACCCTAACCTTATTCACACAACAATTCTACCTTCAACACTTGACACAATATCATACCAACTTTATTCCTATTTCACTACAATACACACTACCTATACATTACTAATTTGATAACATGGGTGGCCAACGCATACTTGAATATGAATCTAATGTACAAGGGAATCCATTAGATGCAGAAGCCATAATTGCACTAATCACCGACAGAAGTTGATATCCGGGAAGCCTTAATTGCCTTGTGAATATGTTACCAAATAAGCCTGCACAAAGTCATAAGCCAAAACCTACAAAACTTAAATTACATTAAGAAGCCCAACTGAATTCCAATTCAACACACCTGCAACAAAAGATCCAACAGGGACTCTTTTTTTTTAGATGGCAAATGTGCTCGATCAACAATCTTTTCATTAATATAAAAGAAAAAAAAAAAACCTTAGTACTTCCCTTATTCCAAAGACTAATGGTATCAAATTATTAAATTATCAATTTATTAAAGAAGTAAAAAGAAGTCAACAGATCTTATACAGTTCTCAGTATAAAATTAGCCAAATCAATTAAAATCTGGCTGAATAAAATAGCAACTTTATAATATCAATGGCATTAAAGCACCCTTTAGCGTTCAATTTTGATGGCAAGAAGAGTAACCTGAATCAGTAATAACAGCAGTATGAGCGCCACTAGTAGCAATTTGGGATATTTTTCCCATCCAAGTACTCTCCACAAGTCTAGGTAGAAGCTCCCTGTGATAGACAGAATGGCCTAACGCTCCAAATCCACCATAACCCCTGCAAACTTTTGCCAATTGAGTAGAGGAGTCACATTGATATTCAAGAAGGTAGAACTTTCTTGCTGAGTAGAAAGGAAAACATGCCATTTCAGTTTAATACAGGTGTTAAACATATATGGCTGAGAAAAAAAAAAACTTTTACTTGTCCCATTGGCCTTATTTTTTCTGAATGGCATAACTTCGTAAAACCCAATGCTTGCTTCATACTCGAGTCAAAACTCAAAACTGCTTAGCCTTGATTTTTATAATTCAAGGGGATTTGGTTCACTAAAATTTCTAGTCTTTTAACGAAATTCTACCTGCTTTTTTTGGTTAAAAATACATTTTCAAGTCATGACCTGCAATCAATAAGAGAATTTACAGAAACATGGTTTGGCATAATTTGCACGACAATTCAAATCAACTAAAACGTATATAAAGACACACTCGGCAGCACCTAAGAAATTCCAAGAACTGACCATGTGAAAACCTCGCCGGAACGGGTGAGCGCAGTAGAATGAAGGCCACCCAGGGCGATGCACCGGACCTCGTCCAGGTTAGGATTAGGAGTCGGAACAAAGACCGGATTCTCATGCCCAAAGCCAAGCCTCCCTCCATCACCCTTGCCCCATATCCAGAACCGCCCATTAACCAGAACTGACGAGTGGAACAATCCGCATGAGATGCCCACCTCTACATCGGCGCCACCGTCACCAGCGGCTGAAACATTGTAAAAGTCGAGTCGACCGGAGGTGGGGGAAAGGCGGAATCCCTTCGGAAGACGGAGAGAAGCTACGGGGGTCGGGTAGAAGCGTATCTCCTCTTTTCCGCCGCCAAGCTGGCCTGAACTGCCTCTACCCCATGAGAGGATCTCGACGGTTGATTCCCCACCAAGTTCTTCATTTTCGGATCTCCAGAGGAGGGGAACGCTGGCAGGAGAGGAAGACGAGGAGAAGAGGCGACGAAGAAAGAAAAGGCGGCGCTCTCGAAGCGCCATATCTCGGCGGGGCCGCGCCAAGACAGAATTTGACTCCTTTTGGACCGTAGAGATTGAACCGGACCTGGCCTACTATTTGGTTAAAGACTTTGTTTTTTTTTTTTTGTTTTTTTTTTTAACAGCAAATTATAAAAAACATAATTTATATTCTTTTTAATTTATTTTATTAAAGGGGTTACAAGTGTAAAAATTTAGCCCATTTCATTACGTTAGAAATGTAAACATTTTAAAATAAAAAGAAAAATAGAAAACTTATAAGCTATAAAAGCAACATGGTCGCCCGAAATAAATGAACCTAAACCCACTACCCAAATGATTGTGAGAACAAAAAGAACTTAACAACCTAAAAAGAAAAGGTATAGCACCAACCTGTAAGGAACTAGGAAACAAAACTGAGCAAAATGATGTTAGGACTCATATATCAAACAGAGAAGCAATTAGTAATAATAGAGAGCCCACATGACCCAAAATTGATCGAAAGGCACAAGCAACAGCTAACATCACGGAATAATTGAGTAACCATCGGGACAAAGAATAGAAACAATGCTAGAAGCCGCAGATGGCGGAATTTGATTATTGTTGGGCTCCATATGAAAGGAGATAGAGGTGCCTTGAAGATAATCAAATTAGTTGTGAAGGGACAAGGAATCAAAATCTGGGATATTCCCTTTAGGAGAAGAAGGTTGGGTAGTGAGATTCGTGATTTTTTTTTTTTTTTTTGCTTTTAAGGAAGGAGGCTGTGAAGTGGATGAGCTAGTTCTAAGGGAGTTATGATTAGTAATATCAACCTTGAAAATGCCAAGGGGATAGACTTGTCCAGCAAAATATAGGGTAGCCCCCAATTGGGGCACTGAAACATGATTTACCTGGTTGGATTATTAGGGGATGGGATTAGGTTCGATTGAGTGGGGTAAAGAGATAGGGGGTCGAGGGGGCTTGCCTTTAGAGGAAGATGAAGGTTTAGTTGCTCTGGATTTAGGGGAGTGTACAATACTTCTCTAGTAGCTGGTAAAATTACGACCATGCGAGCAGTTATGTCAAGGATATTTGGTGGAGGCAATATGATCATCAGGTGAGGTGTTTGAAGGACATTGAGCATGGGAGTGTGCAAAGAAGCCACAACTGGGACAAGGCACTGGTTTCCAATTGTACTGGACCTGCAACTGGACAAGTTCACCATCAAGGAAAATTTTAAGCAACTAACAATGCTCCGAGGGAGTACCCCACCAGAGATATGTTCCATTTAGCTGAAACTTCATCAAGCTGTTGAGAGAAAAACAGGACCACCTTGTGAGGAGGGGCAGGGGATAGTGAAAGAAGATACGGGGTGAAAGTTGAGTTTCTCTCAACAAGAAGATTATTTCAGTTAAGTTAAGAGGAGGCGAACAAGCTTTGGGTGGTGGAGGTGTGGGATAAAGCCATGAGCAAAAAAGAAAAAAGGGAGAGCGGAGGCGACGAATTTTTATTGCGTCTTCCCACCTAACGCAGCTCTACGTTCGGTATGCAGTAATGCGGCGCCACGTAGCAGCCCGTTTACCCGGATTGACCCGATGGAAACCCATATTCTTTTGCAGTTTTTTAAAATGTTTCGGGTATTCTCGTCTAGTTGTAATAGAATTGGGCGGGAAATGTAAAAAAATACGCTGCTTTTACCACAGGTATAATAAGCTTTTGTGTACTACACGTAAGATGTTATCCAGTCTTTAGGGTTCTAATACTGTAGGAGAAGAAATCGTCAAGTGTTGAATGAGATGAGTACGAATGTTGCTTTTGCCTTCGAAGATTTCGATGAAACCCCGACGTTGAATTTTGATGAAGCGTTTTCTAATGTAATAAAGGTAATTCCTTAACATTCGGTATAGTTTTGATGTGAGTCGGTTTTAATCGGTACTACATAGTGTTGCTCGGTATGAAATATTTGCACATAATACTTATGAAGTATTACCGAGCAAATACAGCTTATACCGAGCAAATACAACTTAGTACCGATCATTCAACCTGCTCGGTATTAGCTCGGTACTGATTTGTATAGCTCAGTATAAATTCATAGCACGTTAGTACCGAGCAAAGACAACTTATTACGTCCTAGTACCGATCATTCAACTTGCTCGGTATTAGCTCGGTATTAAGTTCGGTATTGATAGGTGGATATAATGCTAAACCGGAAGTTTGAATCTTTTTTCACAGGGTGTTTACAACTCTGAGAAGGAAGCATATGAAAAGTATTGTCATTACGCGCATTCAAATGGATTTAGTGTTCGAAAAGAACATCACCATTTCTGGCCAAATACTAAGAAAATCAAATCAAAGGATTTTGTTTATTCTAAAGCATGTTTCAAGAAGGAGACTGAGATGGGTACGAAGGTAAAATATCAAAAATCTTGTACACGAACTGGATGTCCTGTCATGGTAAGATTTGCTGTGAGTCAAGATGGGATTTGGACGGTGAATAAATCTATAGAGAGTCACAATCACGAACTTGCTAGATCGGATGATCAACATTTGCTCAGGTCATCTAGGAGCATTAGTGATGAGAATGCAGCTGTTTTGAAATCTATGTCAGAAGCTGAGATAAGAACTGTCGATGCATTTACATACCTATCTGATGAAGTTGGAGGTGTGGGTAATCTGGTTTTCACGAAGCGGGATGCATACAACTACATACAAAAAGAAAGAAGAGCCAAGATAGAGACTGGAGATACTAATTCACTCATCAAGTTGTTTAAAGAACGGACAATTAATGACAACATATTTTCCTGGGATGTACAAACTGATGAAGACGGTTGTTTGTTGAATTTCTTCTAGGTTGATGGTCTTAGTATAATTGATTATGACTGTTTTGGGGACGTGATTATATTCAATACAAGTTATCGTTTAAATAAATATAACTTAGCCTGTGCCCTTATTGTCGGAGTTAATAATCGCTGGAAAAATGTTCTATTAGGAGTTGTTTTTTTATCTGATGAGACTATTGATTCTTTTACCTGGCTTTTTAGAACATTTCTAAAAATTATGGATAACAAACATCCCATAACTATTTTTACTGATCAGGACCAAGCCATGGCTAGGGCAATAGAGATTGCATTGCCTAATACACATCATCGATTGTGTCAATGACATATGTATAAGAAGGCACCTTCAAAGGTATGGTGCTTTAACAGCAACAACATAGTTAAATTCTTATTTTTTTATTGTTTCAAGAAATGTGATTCTGTGGAGGAATTTGAGAGAAAATGGACTGAAATGATCTCAGAAGGAAACCTGCAAAGCCATCAATGGTTGAATGATCTCTACAAAATCAGGGATAAGTGGTATACTGCATTCAACAAAGATTATTTTAACCTTGGCATTTTATCAACCCAACGTAGTGAGTCCACCAATCATGTATGTCATGGTTGTTCCAAGCCAACAAGTACTATTACTGAGTGTTTCCTAGGAATTGAAAAGATGATAAGGACATGGCGTCGGAATGAACAAGATGAAAAATTCAAATATAGTCAAACAGATATAGAACCTTACATGAAAAGTTGCTCAATTTTGAAGTAAGCTGCAAAATTTTATTCAAGAAAGTTGTATTCATTTTTTGAATATGAGTTCTTACATGAACTTGGTAGACTATGCATTGAACATTCCTCACTGGATTTATCAAGGTTTTCCATAACGAACATAGACAACTCTACTGATTTACACAACTGGATTGTCAATTTTAATTCCTTAGAAGGTATCATTCAATGTAGCTGTGCAAAATTCGAAATGATGGGTATATTATGTTCTCATTGCATGAGAGTTATGAGACAGTTAGATATTATTAATATTCTCGTTAAATATCTACTCCCAAGATGGTCAGCCAGTGCTCAAAAAGATTTATATGCTAGAGGGAAGATCCCATGTCTCGGTATCAATGCTTGCCAACCTATTGAGGGGTCCAGCAACTTGATGTTCAGAAATTATATCAATCGATTTGCATATAAAATTAGCACATAATTACAAGGTAATGAGGAGGCTGAAATGTGTGTGATAGATGATCTGAGTACATTGGCTGCAAAAGTACATTCCATCAAGATTGGTAGGAAGAATAAACCAATTTCTGGAGCTGATAATGAATCTATTAAAGATCCTAAGAAGTGTCGGCCAAAGGGCGTATCAAATGCAAGATTAAAGGATCACTGGGAGAAAAGGAAGACAAAAAAAGTTAAACCTACTAAGAGGAATCCTCCAACAATCATAAACTTTACAACTGGAGATTCAGGTAGTCAATCGTCTTTCATGTAATTTGTGAATTTTGAGATATTTGTATTATGAATATGACTTTCTGATTGTATACGTGAATTTCACAATTTTATGATCTTTGTAGTACTGTTATAAATTGGTAGTATTAGTCTAATACCGAGCTATCAACTAATACCGAGAAATACTGATTTGTTTTCAAATATGCTCGGTATTAGTCCTTTTTTTACTTGGTACTTGATTACAGAAGTCGGTATTGCTCGATATTCAAACCAAACTGAACTGTACTAACTTGGTATCGAGTATATTTCAACTAATACTGAGGAATACTGATCTATTTTTATATTGCTCGGTATCAATACATTTTAGTACTCGGTACTCGTCAAATATTAATCGGTATTGCTTTGATTTTTCGTTAGGATAAATAAATTATTAATGTACATTAACAATACACAAGAAATATACAAAATAAGGTCACCATTTACTCCATAATCTATTAAATTTTAGTACATAACAGGGCATAAGCTAATTCTGCTCTGAATAGTGGCATACTAGATTGCCAGTTTAGATAAAGATACCATTTCACACGTTCCTTCTGTATAACAACTTCTATATATTTACAAATAAACATGCCGCAGTCCGCGCTGTTATTTTGTGTTGGCACATTTATAAATTCCTTGATCGGCAATTTCGTGATATTGTTGTCAAAAGCGTCCTTTGTATCATTATAGAAATGAGAAATCTGGAAAATTTAAATTAAATTAACATACAATGATGTTACTCCTAAAATAAAAATTAAAGGTTGGTATAACTTACAACTTCTGGGAGTATGGCTTTGTGTGTTTTTTTTGGTAATGAATCATAGAACTCCCACCATTTCATTCTCAAATTGCATACAAGAATTGTCCAATGTTTATTGTCTATTATAGGAACAAGGGCCAAATTTACGTTCCTAATAAGTGTTCTGTTTATATGAGAGACGAAGCTAGTTGTGATGGTCTCTTTTGCTTGTACGTAGTAACCCTGGAACAGATAAAATAAAACTGGTGATTAAAACTGTAAACAAGTGTTGAACTAATAAGTACAAATAGCAAACTAACCCAATGGAAACTTGAAACATAAACAAATGGCTGATTAAGCCTTGGGCAAAGTGCATTCTTCTGGATTATAAAATGAGCAAAAGCATCCACATGATTATTATCAAGCTCCTTGCACAGCAATAACTCATCCAATTGACTTATGTAAATTATTACATCTCCAAACTCAAAAATAATATCGTTCCAAAAATAGTATCTCCAGTAATAGTAATAAAATATTCATTTTTATGAGCATCATGGCCTGTTGTTTATTTAATAATGAATAATATGATTAATTGAATCCAAAAATATAATTATAGACTGATATAATTTACTGCTATATAGTTGGCTGCTTATAGTTTGTTGTTGTAACAGCAGTACTCATTTGCTGTTTGATTTGTCCTGCATTATGTAGCTGATATTAAAAAACACCTTGTTTTCTGCACTGTATTTGGTTTGCATTGAAAGTGCTGAAGGAGGATTCCATAATTTGATAAACAAGGTATTCTGCAGTGGGTTATGCATAGCAAAGTTGTAGTCTTATTTTCATGATTAATGGCAGATGTAATTTCCTTCTCCACAGAGAAGCAGAAGTTTGAGATTTTTGCTACTAAGATGAACACTATGTTGGCTTGATTCTTTGATTCTCTTGGTTATTTGATTTGTTCATTGTGGATGTACATGTGGATGTATATTACTTCTTTGATTCTCTTACTTGCAATTAAAAAAAATTAGAATTAGTTTTTAGAAGTTAACTATATTTTCAATTCTTATGTTATTATCATTTTTTTTATAATGTCAACACCAGTTAGTATGAATGGGGATCATATTGAGACTGGAAGACTTGATGACCATCTTCAATCTTATGTTGGTAGTCAACCTATGAATGAGAATAATACACATAATGATGACAATGAGATTGACGAAGAGGTTGAAAAGTGGACTAATGAAAATCAAGTGGATTATATTGAAGAAGTTGATGATGTTATAGGAAGAAATAAAAGATAAAAAAAAAAAAAAAAAGATCTAAAGTTTGGCATGAGTTCAAGGAAGTTATGCTTCCTAATGGGCAAAAAAAAGGAAAATGTGTGCATTGTAAAAAACAACTACTTATTGGAGTTACTGGTGCTACACAATTTAAAAGACATTTGGACCAATGTGCTGCTAGGATTCATGCATTAAAAAAGCAAAAAATCTTACACTTCCAACCCTCATATATAGAAAATTCATTCTCTCAGAGCAGTCAAGATGGTGGAATTTTGACAACATTTAAATATGATCATCAAAAAGTTAGGGAGATGATAGCACATTACATTCTAATTAATGACAAACCATTTTTTATTGTTGGAGAATTTGGATTCAACTTAATTTTAAAGTTTATGTCACCTTTTTTTGTGAATTACTCACGGGCAACAGCACGCAATGATGTCATACAAGTGTATGGAAGGGAGAAAAAAAATTGAAGAATGCTTTAAAGGGCATTAACAAAATAAGTTTTACCACAGATTTATGGAAGTCAAAAAATCAGAGAATTTCATATATGATAGTCACAGCTCATTATATTGATTCGCAGTGGAAGTTAATAGAAATGTGCATTGAGTTTTTTGCATTTTCCACCACCACATACGGCTACTGAAATTGTTGATACATTCTACAAAGCACTTTGTGAAATGGGACAACAGAACATATTTATACAAGAATTAGAAGATAATTATTTGTACTACAGAACAACACTTAACCAAAAATTTTCTTACAAGACAAAATGAATAGCTTTCTTTAATTATATTTCATGTAATGCAATTATTTTCCCTTGTGTTGAAGATGTTATATTTCAGTTAAACAACCCAGAATAAATTCTGTTGTTTTCTTCCAACTTGCTTCTTTAACCCTTCCCATTGAATACGTCAAAAATAAGAATCAAAGCACATAACTTCTTTTAATTTAATAAATCTTATAATTTTTTCTCTTCGTATATTCTGATGCAAAATTTTATCTCTTATGCATTGAATTTTACAGATCTGATTTTATCTGAAGCTCATTTTTTATGCTATCCATAAAAAACATATGATGGATAATTTTGCTTGTTAGGTTTGAGCGGTAAGATTGCTTATGAATTTTGTCTGTGGAATATTTTGTAAGATAATATTTTTCTTTTTACCCCATTTCTAAAATAATTATTATTTTTCTTTTATATTAATTTTATAGGTTTTTATCATATTAATTGGTAATTGGTAGTAGAGATGGAAGAATTTGAAGAATATAGAACATCCAAATATCAGACAGACAAGGAATATATAGTTCTATCTTCTATTCAGTTTTTACTTATGCTCTATTATAAAACTTCTTAATGAGTTGTATGATTCCAATTGCTTTTTTTGTAATAATGGTATGAAATGCAATTTGGTCAAATTTTTATATTATTGAAAGTTCTATTTCTATATTATTCAAGTTTTTATAGTACTTAACCATATAAAAATTGCAGTTGATAAGTTGATATTGATCAAATTTTTAAATAAAATTTTTTAAAGAAAGATGATTGTTCATAATATATAGATTCTTCTACAACTTAAATTTTTTTTTTAAAGAAATTAATAGTTAAAGTTCTAGACGTTTTATGATTAATTAAGTTATTTTTTTATTATTGAAAACAAATTTTAATTAAGTGTTAAAAGAAAAAAATTCCAAAAAAAGAGAATTTTGGTTTAAAATTAAAGACTCATTCCAATTAAAATAGTTAAGAGTTGAGTTCGAGTTTTTTAAACGAGCTCGAGCTTTTGAGTTGAGCTCGAGCTTGATATTTTTTAAACGAGTCGATCTCGAGCCCACTAATCGAGCCCAAATTCGAGCTCGAGCTCGAGCTCAAGCTCGAGCTCATTAAGGATTAAACGAGCTAGGCTTGATAAGGCAAATACTCGACTCGACTCGACTCATTTACACGCCTACCCTTCACTAAACCCTAAATAATTCAACCCTGCTCCCCTAGCTGAGTATTCGACCCACTGCTTTGCCTCCGTGGACTGGTTAATGGAGCCAGTCGATGGGCAGTTGAGTTCGGTAGGGATTTTATCGAACTCGGGCTCCATTGTTTCACGAGTATAAAAAACTGCACTAATTTCATCTCGATAAACTTGGCTCATGATCTCTTTATCAAATTGAGCTAGAGTAAATTCATGAGTTGACTTGACTCATTTGCACCCTTACATCCACATTTCTAGTGACACTGTTGTCAAACATTATTATTTACCTAAGTCATATTATTGAACAAGAAAACAAGAAATTGAACCCACAAAATGGCTAGGTGACTTGTTCTGTGGTATAAAGGATAGCAATAAGCCATTTAAAAGAAGAAAATAAAATAAAATTTAACACGAGTGGTCTATAGGCAAAAAATTAAAATGCTTCTATGCTTTCATGAATATATCACAACTGAATAGATTATTATGTGTAAAGATCGGATACAAAGAACTATTTTGTTTTGTCTTTGTGAACAATAGAAGCACAGTCTGCATTTTTATTATTTACACAGACAAACTGAATGATTTTATGTGTTTGATCTCCGCAAGTAATAATTTCTTCCTCAAATGAGGAATGTGTATACATAAAGAATATAGGAGAAAAAAAGCACAGCTCAATCATGATTTATGAATCTATCATCTCAAGTTATCAAACTCTAAGGCTTCGTTTGGGACTACTTTTTTATTGCTTTCTAAAACGGAGTTTTAATACAAAAATTAAAAAATTTGTACTAAAACTCCGTTTTAGAAAGCAATAAAAAAACATTCCCAAACGAAGCCTAAATCTATTCAGATATCACATCTCTAATGTATTGTAGCTTTAGATGTTATGAATGATTTTTTTTTTTTTTTTCGGACATTTAGGCCATTTAAGGCAAACTCACACACACAACGCATACACATAGACTCGAACCCTGAACCTCTTAGTTGGAAGCCAAAGCTCTCAACCAATAGGCCAAGGAGAGTTGTGTATTAATATAGAAATTGACTATTAATATGTGAGAGAAATATTATTGTGCTTATTAAATAATAGCATCCCATGGATGTAACAAGTCATTAATCATATATGTATGATAAACTATTATCAGTATTAGGGGTGTCAATTTCGGGTCACGAGTCGGGTTCGAGTCGAATCCGAAACTGACCCGGCACTATTCAGGTCAACCCGAACCCGACCCCTTTTTTGAAACGGGTCAGTTTTCCTGACCCAAACCCGACCCGCTTCGGGTACGGGTCAACCCGACACGACCCGAATGACCCAGTTCCAACAAAAAATTGCTAGTTTTCGGGTGGTCAAAAACAGGTCTATCTCCTCTTTTTCGAGTCAAAAACGGGTTTATCTCCTCTTTTTCGGGTCAAAAACGGGTCAATCTCGGGTTTTCGGGTCAAAATTCTGTTTTCAGGTCAAAACCGTGTCAATTTCGGGTCAAAGGGTTAA
Organism: Dendrobium catenatum; assembly: GCF_001605985.2. NCBI lineage: Eukaryota > Viridiplantae > Streptophyta > Magnoliopsida > Asparagales > Orchidaceae > Dendrobium > Dendrobium catenatum. Next base: position 28,377 of record NW_021318761.1, read on the forward strand.
CCTGAACCATACCCGCTTTTTGAAACGGGTCGATATGTTGAATCTGAACCCGACCCATTTCGGGTTCGGGTTGACCCGTACCCGAAATTTTCGGGTCGGGTTCGAGTCGGATTTTCAGGCCGTGTCTAATATTGATGAATGAATTTCTTAACAGCGTTGAATTTTTATGTCGGTAGCTTCTTAACATTCTATTTTAATAAAAATATCTAACATTCTATTTTTGGGGACATTTAGGCCATTTAAGGCAAACTCACACACACAACGCATACACATAGACTCGAACCCTGAACCTCTTAGTTGGAAGCCAAAGCTCTCAACCAATAGGCCAAGGAGAGTAGTGTTGAATGAATTTTTTTACTAGATGATTCAGAACATTTTGTCAAAAAGGAAGATATTTAAGAAGAGAAAGAAAAGTTGCTCTTTGCTTTGCTTTTGCAATTTGTCTGTTTCCATTCTCCATTGCCTTCTTCACGAAAGGGATAGGTAATAATTAAAGCATTAAAAAAAACTAAAACTGTATTAATTTTTCAAATATCATATTTTAAACTAAGAAAAGCAATTCTCAAGCAATAAATTTATATATAATTTATTTGGCAAATCGCTAATTTAATTAATATGAACTTAGAATTTTTAAATATTAAATAAGAATGATCGATTTTCAAATAATTCAATACGGTTCCTCTTCCAAGCTGAACTTTGTTAAGACAATTAACGATGTTGATTGGGATATTCAATGGTTTTTTTTATTTCCTAACTTAATTCTTTATTTGTATACTTTCTGCTGTAATTATCAATGAGGAAATTGCTAAGAAATTCAAAGCTTTAAAGTTCTTAGACAAATTGATTAATTCTCCCCTTTTTTGAGCTATTGTTCATGGCTGGATTGGCTATTTCAGAACAAACGCCAATGGCAAAATACTTTCTTTTTTTTTAAGGATATTCCAACAAAATTTTAATGAAAATGAATTTTAAAATTTTAAATTTATTTTATGATGAATATAATATAAAAATTAATTAATTATTCATTCATCTTAAAATGAATATAAAAAGTTTTAAAATTTATTTGGATCAAATTTTGATGAGAATATTTTGAATCAATTAGTTCATTATGTTAAGCATATTCTTCTTGTGATTGAAGACGCTTTTAACGTTGTATTAATTTTCACAAATCATCAATCATTTACTAAGGTAACAAATAGAAAATCTTTCATGCAAATATTTATGAATCCCTATTCAAAAGGAGAGATTATTAGGTGCGGAGTGCAGATGGGGAGAACCGTCTGCACACTAGTATAAAATCAAGCTAGGTACCGTTCGGTACCGCTGGGTACCACCCAAGCTAGGTACCGTTCGGTACCGTTGGGTACCACTAGGTACTACTTGGTACCCTGTGTCTGTGCAGACGGTGCTCTCCCCGTCTGCACTCCGCACCTAATAATTATTCATTCAAAAGAGGTAATGGCAATCTGTTAGCGATGGAAATGTAATATGTTCTCCGAAGGAAGAAGATTTTGTATGATTAATCGTGTTCTCTGTTGGATGCTATTGTACAATATGCTCATCTTTTTATATGCCTCCGTGGGTTTTTTTTTTAATTATAGAGGATTTCCTCTCACATCCGTTAAATGAAAAAGGAATTACAAAAATCTCCAAATAGACAGCTAAAAAAAAATACAACTAGCACCTAAAGGTTGAGAATATCAACCTCAAAAATTACCAAAAAGGTTGATAAGAGGAAACAAACTAGAGACAAATGCCCACATGACTTTGGAAAAGCAAGCACCCGCGCCCGTGCCCGCGCGACTGCGCCCGCGAGCCCTCGCATGGGCTCGCCTGCGCCTGCGGGCGCCCGTGCACTGCTGTCGCGTGGCATGTCGCACAGCGTGCTTTCCGCGCAGATCCGCTGGCTGTGCGCGATCCGCGTGTTGCGGGTCGCGATCTGCTTGCCGCGTTCGTCTTTTCAAGGATAGAAAAAGGGGCGGTTCGGCCCACTGCCTCAAGTGGGCCCCACCTCGTGTAAAAAACTTTTTTTTTACCTTTTTTAGGTCGTAAAAATTCAAAAAAAAAAATCCCAAAAAATTCTAAAAAATTCGAAAAAAAATTTTAAAAAATTGTGGTTTCAAAAATGGCAGTAACTCCCCTCCTCTCTCTTAAAAACCTATAAATAGGCCCCCAAAGCCTTTAGAAAAATTGCACCTTTCTCTTTTATCCCTCTTTCTCTCTGACAGTTGAGGCTTTCCACTATTTTTGAGTGGGAAATTTTCCCTGCTTGACTCAGCGCCCCTCCTCTTGTGTAGAAGTTAGGGGATCTTTTCTTGCTCTTCTTTTCCCCACGGCTTTCTGTCAGTTGAGGTTTTCCGTTATATATATATAAGGTTTTTTTTTTCACATATATTAACTCAAATGTTATGATAGCCTCTTTTTTTTTTACTAGCACGAATGCGAGAGATATATACTTTGGATACCCTGACCTATCCGAGGTTGTTAATCAAAGCACTTGCTTGATGATTTTAACCTGTGTGGAAGAGGTCGGACCAGATCCCCCTGGGATTTGTTGCCTAGTGATTGAGATACAACATTAGTTGTGTATTTCTCAAATCATAGGAAAAGAGCTTGTGTAGAGAAGATAGTATAACGGCAATGTGAACATCACATCACTGTATTATATAAAATAGTACGACAACTCCCTAATAAATTTAGGGATACAAAAAGATGTTTTCTTCTACAATCAACATACAAAGAGTGTACAAAAAACTTGAAAGATACAAAGCATAACTACAGGGCAAGACAAATACTACGAATGACATCACACCAAATAGATAGTAACATCAACTTCTAGTGATAGTACTTGCGAAGGTTGCCCATATTCCAAGTTTGGGGAAGCATTTTTCCATTGGAATTTTCAATTTGAAGGTTCCACGCTTGACCATAACCTGCACCAAGTAAGGACCTTCCCATAGATGGGAAAGCTTATTGCATTGAGGGCCTTTTCCAGCAGCTTCGATGCTTCGTAGAACTAAGTCCCCAATGGAAATAGTTTGAGGTTTTACTCTTCGATTGTATTGACAACCGATCCACTGGTGGTATGCAGCGGTCCTGACTGAGGCTTCATCCCTTGCCTCGGGGAGGAGGTCTAGATTTGTCTTGAGTTTTTCCTCATTTTTACTGAAGTTAAAGGTCTGAACTCTGTTGCTCGGGACCCCAATATCCACTGGTATGGCTGCTTCTGTGCCAAAGAAGAGGTTAAATGGAGTCTCTCCTGTAGGAGTTCTGGCAGTGGTGCGGTATGCCCATCGGACATTTGGGAGTTCTTCAGCCCATTGCCCCGAAGCCTTCCCTAGGCGTGTCTTTAGCCCTTTCAAAATTGTTTCATTTGTAACCTCCGTTTTCCTATTTGCTTAAGGATGGGCGACGACCATGTGGACAATTTGAATATGAAAATCTTTACATAAAGACGTAAAGATCTTCTTAGTAAACTGAGTTTCGTTGTCGGTGATGACCTTTGCTGGAATACCGAAGCGACAAATTATGTTCTTTCATAATAATTTGTTTGGCATTTGCTTCAGTAATTCTTGCCAAGAGTTCTTCTTCCACCCACTTCGTGAAGTAATCTACAGCCAGGATGATAAATTTTTGTTGTCCTGTGGCTATAGGGAAGGGTCCCATTATGTCAATTCCCCACTGGGCAAAAGGCTAGGGGCTTTGAAGTGATGCAAGTTTCAGAGCTGGAGTATGGGTGAGATTAGAATGCAATTGGTAGTTTTCACACTTTCGTATAAACTCAAGCAAGTCATACTTCATTGTAGATCAATAGAATCCTTGTCTCATAATTTTATAAGCCAATGCACTTCCTCCCAGATGCTCTCCGCATACTCCCGAATGAACTTCCTAGAGTGAATATTCAGCTTCTGAAGGTGGGAGACACTTCAGATATGGTCTGGTGAAAGCGCGCTTATACAACTCACCACCAATGATGATGAAATTTGCTGCTCGTCTTCAAAGTATTATTGCAGCCATGGGTTCAGTACCCTATCATGTATAAAAGATAAGATGGGATTGATCCAAGACACCTCCCATGATTCATCGATTGATTGTATGACCCATGGACCTTGAATACTTAGAAAGTGGATCTCCTCAACACACTTTCTCCTATAGATGTCTCCCGTCATTGATGTTGCAAGTTTTGAAAGAGCAGATGCTCTTGTATTTTGTTCTCGGAGAACATGTACGATCTGATATTTTTCTATACGGGCCAAGAGTAGTTTCACAATACTGCAATATTGGGCCAGTTGTGGATTGTGGACATCAAACTCTCCCTCCACCTGAGAGGCGACTAGTTGTGAATCAGTGTGGACTACTAAGTTCGGCACCATACAATCAACTGCTAGTCATAATCTAACAATAAGAGCTTCATATTCTGCCGTGTTATTTGTTGCTGGAAACTTGAGTCGGAGTCTATACTCAAGAGTAGTTTTCTATGGGGAAATTAACAGAATTATAGTCCTAGCACCAGAACTTCTAGAATATCCATCAACATACAACGTCCAATACGGAGGAGAAGACAAAGTACTTGGTTGAACATCGGATACTGGGACGGTGCATTCAACCAAAAAATCTATAAGTGCTTGAGATTTCATATCGGGTCTAGGCAAGTAGTGAATGTCAAATTCTCCTAGTTCTACAGACCACTTGACGAGCCTACCCAATACTTCTAGTTTTTGCAGAATACTTTTCAGCTATAGATTTGTGTAAACCCCAATTGAGTGGGCTTGGAAGTAAGGACGTAGTTTTCTGGCGGAATAAATTAGTGCCAATACTGTCTTATCCGCTAAGGGATAATGCCCCTCTATTTCAGAAAGGATCTTACTAACATAGTAGATGGGGCGTTACACAGCATTTTCTTCTCGTACCAAGACCGAACTAATGGTTTGGGCAGAAACAACTATGTATAAATACAACTTCTCTCCAGGCATTGGTTTAGAAAGCAGCGATGGAGATGCCAAATACTTTTGCAGCTGTTCAAAGGCTTCTTGGCATTCATCTGTACATTGGAACCCAGAGCTTCAAGTGCCTTTGAGAATTTTGAAGAAAGGTAGATACTTGTCTCCTGAGCATGCCAGGAAATGAGACAATGCAGCAATTCTCCCATTTAGCCTTTGAACTTCTTTGATGTTCTTAGGTGGCATCATATCTTTTAATGCCTTGATATTTTCGAGATTGGCTTCGATTCCTCTGTGGGTTACCATAAAACCCAAAAATTTTCCAAAAGCGACTCTGAAGGTGCATTTGGCGGGGTTGAGCCGCATATTGTAACGTCTCAACAAATGGAAGCACTGCTCTAGATCAGAGATATGTTGAGATTTTTTGAGACTCTTTACCAATATGTCGTCCACGTACACTTCCATATTACGTCCAATAAGAATTTTGAAAACCTTATTCATGAGGCATTGATAAGTTGCTCTAGCAATCTTGAGCCCGAAGGGCATCACCCGATAATAATATAATCCTCTGTCTATTTGAAATGATGTTGCTTCTTCATCACTCAGATTCATATTGATTTGGTTGTAGTCAGAGTAGGCATCCATGAAACTCAGCATCTGATGTCCATAGGTGGTATCGACTAACTGGTCGATATGAGGAAGCAAAAAGCTGTCCTTTAGGCAGGCTTTATTGAGATATGTATAGTCTATGCACATCCTTCATACTCCACTCCCCTTTCAAACCATGACAACATTTTCCAGCCAAGTAGGATAATGCACCTCTTAAATGAATCCGGTTTCTAAGAGTTTGTCCACTTCTTGTTTGATCACCTGCTGACGATCTAGTGCAAAATTCTATTTCTTTTGGATGATTGGTTTGCACGTCGGATTAACTTTAAGGGAGTGTACAATTACTTCAGGGTCAATCCCGGGCATATATGCCGGGCTCCATGCAAAAACATCCTGATTTTCTCATAGAAAATTTGTGAATTCTTTCTTTTCATCACCTGAGAGAAGTGATCCAATCTGTATCGTCTTTGAAGGATATTCTTTAGAGATAGACAAAGTAGTGAGTTCTTCTACAGGGGAAGCTCTCTAAGGAATGTCCTCGTTCCAGAGATCATAATCCTCAATGCTTAAAGTATCCGTCAGGCATGATTTGACCTGCCTAAGGTAGCAGGTTTGTGCTATTTGTTGATTTCCACATCCCACACTAACTCCCATCGGAGTATGGAACTTCAGTTTGAGGTGAAGGATAGAGGCGACAATCCCAAAAATCGACTGGAGTGGCCTCCCAAAGATAACTTTGTAAGATGATTCAGACTTTACGACGATGAACTGGACATAGTGTGTAGATTGTCGGGGGAATTCTCCAACTACAAATGGGAGACTGATTATCCCTTCTGCTCGTACAGGCCGATTATCAAACTTGTATAGAGGACCTCCAGCGGATTGAAGCTTCTCTCTTGTGAGACGCATATTGAAGAAGGTAGAGTAGAATATGACATCCACAGAGCTACCATTGTCCACAAGAATTCTCTTAACATTGTAACATCGGTCACCTATACCTGCATTGATAACAAGCGGATCTTGTTGAGGGGTTTTTACTCCCTCCAAATCAGAATCATCAAAGTTGACGTAGTAATCTACACGAGCTTTCTTTGGAGTTAGAATTTTGTCTACAGCCAAAAAGACTTTATCAGATAACAAAGGGCCTCCGACTATTATCTCAATTTCTCTAACTGTTATTCAGTTATTCATCGGTGGCCTCTATTATCGATCTTGTCCCCCAACAGGATGAGTTTCCTCTCGGGTAGGTGGATCCCGAATAAATTATCAAAGATAGCCTTGACGGATAAGCCTTTCAATTTCCTCCTTCAGTTGTCTACATGTTTCGGTAGTGTGGCCACAACTACGACAAAATTGGCAGTATTGATTCGGATTTCCTGTATTTGGATTCAAAGGATGTGGTCATTTCACCGAATCTTAATCTCGAATAGCCATTAACATATTTTCTTGAGACGTATTGAGAAGAGTGTACTCTTTTTCCTGTCGAGGTTCTCGTCGTGGCCATGGAGGCCTATGGGGAAGATTGTTCCTCCCTTGCCTCTTACGTTGTGAGGAAGAATTATCCACCCTGGGTGCACCTTTGCGCTTCCTAGTAGATTGCTCAAACTATTTTCTATGGGCGTTTATAGCCTAGTCTGCCGAGATTTGAGCTTCTACCCGATGAATTAAATTGGCATATGAAGGAACAGTGCTGCGCATAAGTGCCAAATAGAAGGGGCTTGGGCGAAGGCCTCCAAGGAAGACTCCTCTCAACAGTTCAGAATCTACTCCTGAGATTTGTCAAGCTACAGTGGAAAACCGTTGAAAATACTCCTTCAATGATTCTCCCTCATTTTGGCGGATCCTGGAGAGGTGAGAAGAATCCTTAGCAATTCTTCGGTTGGCTACGAACTGCTCGACAAAAGCATTGTCCAATTTTATAAATGAGGGGATCATTCCATACGGAAGCGAATAGAACCACGTTCGAGCCTGTCCTTTGAGGGTGACAGGAAAGACTTGGCAGAGGTGGGCGTCTGAGGCTCGCTAAATGTGCATAATGGTTCTATAGTAGTCAAAATGCTCGTATGGGCCGAACATTCCGTCGTAAGATTCGATGTTGGGTACTTTAAATCTAGCAGGAATGGGATGTTGTAGTATGGCCTTAGTTAGAGGTGATGACTCTTGGAAGTCTCTCTGTCGGAGAGTTTGTCTCGCATGCCCTTGCGGGAATTCTTTCCTTACCAACCTTCGTAGTTCGTGATGCAGGGCATTGTGAGGGAGCTCTACAACGTGTGGTTGAGCAGAGTCTTCTAGGAGATCCGGGAAAGTGTGAAGCTGCCGAGTTGAGGGTGGAGGATGTGTAGAACTTGCTGTGTCGACGAGTTCAATATCCTGTTGTGACTGAGGATGTCTTCTAGGCAGAGGAGGATGAATCTGTGCTTGAAGATGTCTGAAATGAACACCTTCAACCCATGGTGGATCTCGAGGAAGGCGGACTTCCTCCTGTTGTGCTAGTGCTGGCAGTTGATTCTCTCGTAGGAGTTGAAGAATATCATTCTGAGATTCTTCCCTCTTTAAAATTCTCTCTCCAAAGGAATGTCCTGAGGTTCCTTCTCCAGCAGTATTTTGCCCCCCGAGATATAACGAGGTAGACATCTGGTGTCGGACATTCGCAGACTGATTTCTGGATTGGTGGGAGTTGGAGCAAGAAGCTTCAACAATGCAACTGCTATGTCTGTTAACCATAGCAGCAATACTTGAAGTTCGTGGGATAGTGTTTTCCACAGACGGCGCCAAACTGTTGCGGGCTAGAATATACGTGGAGGTAGAGTTTGGAATTTTACGTCTGAGTATTATATGAATATTCAGCACACAAATATGAAAGGAAAGTAACACCATAATTTTTACATGGAAAACACGAAAGAGGGAAAAAACCATGGGGCCACGCTTAGTTGAAGCATTATTGTTTGTTTGATGTAGAAAGTTTGATTCGTCCCACAAGCAAGGATGATCAAATTACAATCAGTTTCCTCTAAATTGAAACAAAATTACAAAGTATTGCAGAATTCTGGCGTCTCCCAAAAATCCGGCAGAATTCCGGCGTATTCAGGAGGCGGAAAGAACTCCGGCAGTGGTCAAGGAGGAGCTGATTTTCCTCCTTCCTCTCTTCTCCTCTTCTCCCTCTTCTCACTTGAGTCCTCTTGTGAAGAAAGAGGGCTCTATTTATAATTTTTCTGGAGTGGCAGGGCTTGTAAATAGATGTGAGATCAGCGGCGAATAGAGAGTGGTCAAATGGATGGCCGATATTGAATCCTTCGATCATGCATCGTTCGTTGAACATTTAAAGGTCTTAGTGATGTTGCAATTCGGCAATCTTGGGCTCGTTGGATTCTTCTCGCCGGGCCGTTCAATTCGAGTATAAGCTCGTTAAAATCGGGGACCGATTGGTAACTGAAATCCTGATTTAAACCTTCCAACAGCACTTCGAGTCTTCGATTCAGACTCATTTGGACTCAGATGGAGTTCAATTTTGTGTCGTTGAGTTTGTATTTCCGAGACGCTCAGTTTGACTATAAGCTCACTGAAATTGAAGTTCAGATCCTCTTGAATTTAATTTTTGAAGTTTCTGGTTCGATTCTGCCTCGAGATTCATGCTTGATTAAGATAATTTTTTTATAATATATCATAAAAGCATTGAAACATTTATTGATATGAGAAATAACAACAATGCTCTTGCTGAGGTCATGTGCTTATATAGATTATATCTAGCTAGAATTTAGTAGTTATTTAATTCAAAGTTTGGTCTGATGCAATATTAAACATTATTCATGTTTATTTTTTAGCTGACAATATAACTTATCACTAAAACTTTCAAAACAGTTACCGAACATTTAAAAAAAAATTCAACAGATGTGTACACTAATCATATTTATATATGTCAAAAAAAAAAAAAAAGTTGTATATGTCAAATAATCATACAATCAAACAGTTCCAAAATCTCATCCAAACAAAGCCTATACTTATAAATTTGTGGTAAACAAATCCATGTAATGGTTTACAAAATAACAATAATAATTAAAAAAAATGCATTATAGATCCCAATCTACTTCCATTTTTTTTTTTGGTTTAAAACCCACGCCACGGTTGGGCTATCGCGTATAAAGATTTGCAAAATAGGTGCATAGGTCTTAAAGGGTACCTTCCGGCCTCTACGGCTCGCTAAGGCTTATTCGAAAAACAAAATAAAAACACTTATAGCTGGTGGTTTTGTTTTGTGTTCCCCCTAAGCAAAATTACAAGAAAACATAGCTTAAGTCGGGGCCAGAAGCCAGCATCTCAAAAAAAATAAAATCATGTATAGACATTCAGCTCGAAGTGCCTACCAAATAATCAGTTGGCATCAAAAAGTCACAAGCCTTTGCCAGAATAGAAGTGCAACCGGAAACAAAAAGGAACATACAGCTAGCCTGTAAGTAATATCTACCAGAAACACAAAATACAATAACTGGCAATAAGCCAGCGACGCTAATGTTCCTTGATACTATATTATAAATATATAATATATACTATACTATAAGGTATTATATATATATATATATATATATATATTAGATATATAATATATATATATAATATCAGAAAAATCGTGAAGTAAATGCACTCTAGCCATCCATAGTTAACAAACATCTACTATTATTATACTTAAGTATTAATTTATACAACACATTGCAACCCTTAAATATTTTTTTTGAATTTTAATTCAAGCATTTTATCAATGTGTCTTTGGGATAGATGACTAACCAATAAACCTGAGACGTTCAAATCTAGTATGGTGGTGGACGGTGAATTGAGCATGATGAGGCAGAGGCAGAATCTAAAATTTTTTTTTTTTTTTGTCTCGGGGCACAATCTATAGAATTTAAAAAAAAAAACCAAAACCTTCTATTTAAACAATGACATTGTAATAATATGACAATATAAATTTCAAAGGCAAGTTGAAAATAGAACTTGTTTTAATATAAAACTCTTAAATCTTTCAACCTATTTGACTTTGCCTACATTACACGCTAGATCTTTTGCCTCTTTCGACGACATTCCTTCCTTTAGTATGGGAAATAATTATAGTTTGACAATATTGGAGTAAAAGTTATGACGGGAACTTGCTCGCTATAACAATCTTTCACCCCTTTATCGCGTTTCTTCAACAAAATCTCGATAAGTCAAACTATCGAATTTACAAAATCTGGGACTTAGAACAAAAATGTCTAAATGCCGTGAAGCGGTGCCTTTTTTGGAATTTGGCAGGATTTAGGTCAAATCTTGTTTAAATCCGCAATAAATCCTGCATCCGAACATACCCTAAAGATTATCATAACTAGCCTTAATTAGGTAATAGTTAAGCAGCCAGTGGGGAGTAATAATAATATTTATAATGCATGAGTGAGAGGAAAGCCGCATGTCAGTGCATTGAGCGTGGAAGCTAATGTTACAACTTGGTAGCACTCGGACCTTCCCTCCGTCAGTGAACTCAACAAGGCAAATAGGGCATTCATTTAGTTGATTGTTTCCATTATATCGATAGATTGACAACGGGATCTTGAGAAGGGCAAAATTGTTCAATCTTGTCATCGGTAACTGCGTCGCCGTTGCCTCTATTGTTTCGAACGAGAGCCATCGACTGTAACATAGTGCACACAAAACAATATAATACAACCCTAGAACACATACTAGTGCGTAAAGTAGCACTGCTAAAATTATTACTAGGTTTTTATTGAAGTTGAATTCTCCGCCACCACTAATGTCGCTGGGGTTGCTCTGAATAGACGGATATGGAGATAGGGTATCCATCATTGTCTCTAGAAGTCTCGATATTGTTAGCAAGAAAAGGAAACGTGCGCCCACTACGTCTGCCACCTGACAATAGCAGGCATTATTACCTCTAGAAAATGATGTTTAACAAAATAATGTTTTGGACTCCTCCTCACTACATATATACAAAGATATGTATTGTAGTGAATTAGAACTTTAATGAAGAAAGCCGAAGCCATCATCTTTGTGTGTTCCTTCCTCTAAGTTAATTTTTGTATATTTCTTCCTTTCTTTCTTGATGCAGGTTTCGTTCATGGTATCAGAGCATTAACGCCTCACGGCTTCAGCTCATCATGTCTGAACGCGAAGCTTCCATTACTTATTAGGCTGCGCAACCTGTCTCCTCCCTCTCGACATCAATGGCAGAATTCACCATACCTTCTCCCCGCAAATTTCTCATGTCCAACATCAAGAAAATCGTTACCACCTAGCTCAAGATTGAGAACTATGCCATTTGGAGATTGCAGACGCTCAAACTCTTCTCGGCCAACGGATTCGAAGGATACCTCACCGGGACTCAGCAACAGCCGCTTGAATCCATCACTGATTAACGCCTTTGGAAGCTCATAGACCAAAATCTATTATCCTTCGTCTTCTCTACTATCTCCCCCTCCATACTACCTTACATTCTTAACTTATCCTCAACTCATGAAATTTGTAATATGCTAGAAAACTAGCTCCAACCAACCAACCGCTCGCGGGACATCAAGCTTAAAAATGCCCTTCATAACGTCACAATGGGAGACAGTTTTATGCAAACATACCTGGCTCAAATTAAAGGGTTAATAGATAACATCGCGGCCACCAGATCTCGTGTAGACACTGAAGATTTAATCCATTACATTCTTAATGGACTACCGGTGGCATACAACTCCTTCTGCACGTCCATCCGAACCTGCCAAACTTCCAGGGTGGTCTACTCCTTACTTTGCAGTGAGGAGATAAATATCCAAAATCATATCCTCAAGGACTCCACCCCATCTAAGGATAATGTTGCCTTCTACAACAATTTTTGCCCCAATTGGGGCAGAGGAAATTCCTCTCAGATGTCTCAATCTGTCAGAGGTAGAGGACTTAACACTCACAATTTAGGATCTATCGAACCCATTACTACTCAATCCTCAACCTCTCGACCAATTTTCCAAATTTATAACAAGCCCAGACACATAGCTACACAGAGCTGGCATAGATGCAATCTAAATTACACACCAGTACCTCCTCGTGCAATGCTTACTGAAGCTTTGACCGCCTCTCCATCCGAGTGGGTACTCTACTACGGGGTTGTGTCTCACCTCACATCAGACGTCACCAATATGCAGTAAGTATTTCCCTACCAAGGGTAGGACTCGATCTCCATCGCAAATGGAAGCACACTCCCCATCCAATGTACTGGCAACGGTATCCTTCCCTTACCTCAATCCAACCATAAGTTGTACCTTCAAAATGTCCTTCATGTTCCGTCATTATCTCATAATCTACTCTCTATTCATACGTTAACCTCTGGTAATAATTGCTCCATATATTTTGACTCACTTGACTTCCAAATCAAGGATCTCCAGGACAACCAAACCCTTCTTCGTGGTAGGAGTCACGATGATCTCTACCTGCTATCTGCCAACACATCTACCTCTCACAATCATGCCCTCTAGTCCAGCTCAACATCCCCTCAACCTTTGCATGACCGGCTAGGCCATCTACACCAACTAGTTTTGCATACCTTCGCTAAATTAGAACCATATATTAGTATTCCCACTAATTCTATCTACTGTAAGTTTTGTAACATGGTCAAGAGCCATAAGCTATCGTTTACAAAGAGATCAAATGATGTAACTGCTCCTTTTATACTAATCCATATCGACATTTAGGGTCCTGCACCCGTTACCTCTCTGAATGGTTAAAAATATTATGTTGTCTTCATTGATGATCACACTCTATTCTGTTGGATATACCTTATGAACTCTAAAGCTGAAACATTCTCCGAATTTCAGCAATTCTCAAATTTAATACGCAATCAATTTAAAACAACAATCAAATTTCTCCACTCAAATGGCGGAGGGGAATACACCAATGCCAAATTCAATCAATTTCTCTCAAATAATGGCATCAAACATTAGTTCAATTGTCCCCACACCACCGAACAAAATGGTCTAGCCAAACGGAAACATAGACACCTTCTCAAAACAACTTGAACTCTACTACTCGCAGCCAATCTCCCTCACTCCTTTCGGGTCGACGCCTTGCTCACCGCCAATTATCTTATAAACAAACTACCCACCAAAGCCTACAATCTCCAAATTCCATTCCAACTTCTCAATAACTTTCCTCCGTCCTACCAACACTTTCACACATTTGGCTACCTGTGCTTGCCTTGGCTCAAAAATCAAGCACCTGATAAACTCTCCCCAAGGTCACTTGCTACATATTCACTTGCTAAATAATCATACCAACACTTTCGCACTAACAAAAAAAAACATACTTTAGCCATCACGTAGTCTTCAATGAAAACATCTTCCCATTCCAAATAACCCCCACGAACTCATCAAATATTCAACCACATACCAATCCCCCTCCACTCACCTTGCTTCCAATCTCTGCTACCTCTACACTACCATCAACTACCAACAATACCCCCACTCCCATACCTATTGTATCACCTCCCACCAACCCATCAGCAAGCCCTACCCCTCATTCTTACTCCCCCACCGAATCCGTCCACATACCAGCACCTGAATCGAATAACCTTCCCACTCTCCCCCCACTATCACATCCCATGCAAAATCGATTTAAATTGGGCATTATTGGGTGTTAAACCAATTTTCGATCTTCTAACCACACCACTTGATACCTCCACCCCAACCTCCTTCACTCAAGCTTCTAAAACTCTAAAAAGGCGTGCCACTATGTCCGATGAGTTTCAAGCCCTTCACCGGTAGGGAACATGGTCTCTCATACCCCTTCCCTCAAAGCATCTAGTTCTCGGTTGTAAATGGACTTACCGCACCAAAAGGAACTCGAATGGACAAATCGAACGATACAAAGCTAGGCTAGTAGCCAAAGGCTTTGAGCAGCAGCTCGGTATCAACTATCACAAGACATTTGGTTCCGTCGCCAAGCTACTAATCATTCGTATACTTCTCACAATTTCTCTCCAAAGAGAATTCCACGTCACTCAATTAGACGTTTCCAACGCCTTCCTTCATTGCGACTTAGAAGAGGATGTATACATGCGTCAACTGCAAGTATTCGTCGACACGCAATTTTTTAAGTATATTTACAAACTTCACAAGGCAATATATGACCTCAAGCAATCTCCGAGGCAATGGTATAACAAACTCACAACCCATCTTCAAAACGTTGGCTTACAATTCAGCAAGTTCGATCAATCGCTCTTAATCTACAAGACCAGAAAAATCAGCATCTATATACTGATCTATGTCGATGACATGCTCATTACAGGCAATGATACGCCGACAATACAGCAAATTCTATCCAAGATGCAATCTGCTTTCTCCCTAAAAGAACCAGCCCAGGTTTTCTTATTTCTTGGCATAAGGATCCCTTCAACACCTCATGGATACTTCTTAGACCAGCAGCAATATGCCCAAGATATTCTCAATTCAAGTGGCTTCCTTAACTGCAAACCAGCCCCAACTCCTATTACCCTCAAACACTCCCCCCCCTACAGCCACAGACTAATCCCCACCTGATTAAACCTACTACCACCAGCTCGCCATGAGTTCCTTGCAGTACTTGACTATAACAAGACCAAACAATACATTCGCCACCAATCAAATTCTCTAGCACATGCATGATCCCAATCCAAGCCACTTCCAAGCACTCAAGGAACTATCCACTATGGTCTTCTGTTTCTCCACAGTAATCTCACACTCCAAACTTATGCCGATGTGGACTGGGCATCCGATCCAACAGATCGCAAATCCATTCCAGGATTTTGCACCTTTCTTGGAGATAATATGATATCTTGGTCCATGAAAAAGTAGGTCACTGTCGCCAAGTCCTCTAGCGAAGCCAAATATTGGGCGTTAGTCGTCCCCACCTCCGGTATACCGTGGCTACGTAAACTTCTCACTGACTTCGACACCTTGCATCATCATCTAACAAATTTGTTCTATGACAACACCTCCGCAATGGCACTCGCCAACAACCCAGTCTTCCATGCGAGAACCAAGCAGATTAAGATTCACTATCACTTCATCAGCCACCACATCAAGAACAAGGAAGTTGTCGTCCAGCACAACCACTCTATAGATCAACCCACTGATATCCTAACTAAACCACTTCTAGTCCCTCAGTTCCAGCAATTACGCACCAAACTCACTATCCTTCCTAAGGATAGTCAGTTTGAGGGGGCTTGTTAGCAAGCAAAGCCATTATATGCCCACTACGTCTTCTTCCTGACAACAACAAACATTATTACCTCTAGAAAATGATGTTTAATAGAAGAATGTTCTGGACTCCTCCTCACTACATATATACAAAGATATGTACTGTAGCGAATTAGAACTTTAATGAAGAAATCCGAAGCCATCATATCTGTGTGTTCCTTCCTCTAAGTTAATGCTTATATATTTCTTCCTTTCTCTCTTGATGTAGGTTTAGCTCAGATATGACCCTCAGTAGTTGTGGAACCTAATTAAAAAGAGAAGGTTGTGAAGTCTAACAATAAAATGAAAACGTGTTAAAATATCGTGTTGCATTTTGATGTTAGATACAAACATAATGAAGCAGAGGAAGAGATAATACCAAGTAGATTTCTTGCCGAGCACTAAGCCAGATTTCTCTAACATTCTCCATGAGCAGCTCCACTACAGATCCAAGTTCTCTAGCTAAAGGATGAGCCAGGTAGCCGCTTTCCCTACCTTCCTGTACCCTCTCTCCCGCTCCATAAGCTTATACTTATGCACATGTTAGTCCAAAAAGCTAAGATTTAAAGAAATCAAAACCAATTAAAAGGAATTACTTGATTAAAACAAATGGTAGTTAAGACATGACATGAAAGACTTTTTTTTTTTTTTTTTTGAGGCGGTGAGGGTGTAGATGCAAATATGTCCAGTTTTATTATTACATTTACAAAACAATTATAACTTTTGTAAGAAAAATAAGAAAAAAAAAACTTTAAAAAATGCAAAAGAAAAAAAGAGATGCCTTAGAAAGGAGCTATTATTCTGTGCGGACACTGGATGGTTCTCCCATCCAGTTCTGCATTTGGTAGCAAGCAGTACAAGTACTGAGCTCGGTACCGAGTGCGATATATTTTTGGAGTGAAATTACGCATTTTTATTAGTCTCCGGACGTCTCCAGCCTCCGCACAGAATAATTTTTTTCTTAGAATGGCCAACTAAAGAAAAAAATCTAAAAAAAAGAAATAAAATTACACCACTATCTTCTAAAAAGAACAAAGACACGAAATAATAAAAAATAGGCAAATAAAATAATAATAATGTTAGCACGGCCCTACCAACCAATAAATTTAGAGAATAGAAGGAATCCTTGAAAAGGGGAACAAGCGACACTCTGCTAAGATCCAACTGCTGATAATCAGAGAGCCAATAGCACACTCAAGAATTTAAGAATTCAACACGAGAAGCCAAGCAAAATGCATTCTCAAAACATCAAGAACCAACTCCAACCAACAAGATAGGGCACAAGAAATGCCACCACTTTCAAAAGGTACCACAACAAATCAATAAGGTACTAACTGCTAACAATCTGAGAGCTATCAGTATAATCAAGCCAACTAAAATCTCAAAACAACAAGAACCCAACTTCAGCCGACGAAAAAAGGGCACAGGAAAATCCTCCACTTACATAAGGTAACATAGCAACCAACAACTTCAATCAGAGAGCCAACATCACACTTAAAAATTCTAGAAACTAACATCAGCAAACAATTAAAATGCACAATCAAAATAAAAGAAACCAACACCAATATGAAATAATGGACACAATATCAAAAATCACTGAAACCAAATAAAGAACTTGCAATCCTAAATCAAAGAAGCTTAAGAAAAAGCAACTACCCCGCGTGACCAACGTCGACCCGCCCGCATTGCCTGCGCCATGCGGGATTCGACCCCCCGCCGTTCAGTTGAATGGCTGCCCCCAAACCACGAGGCCAGCCTTCAAAATATATAAATAACCGATTTATTATTTATTTATATTAGTACGTACTGAAAGTATTATTTAAAATAGTTAATATATTAAAAAATTAAAATAATTAATATATTTAATATAATTTATTTAAAATATTTATAATGTGAGTTTATATTTTGATTTAAAATATAAACTTAATAAAATTCATAATAATTAAATTAATTTATAATGGTTTACTTTAAATTATATTTAAAATAATTAATTTAGTATAATTTAGAATAATTACATTATTTAAAAACTAAGTTTTTTTAAGATCAAAATAATAATTATATTTAATTTAACACTAAATTATTAAACTTTTTAATTTATTTTATTTTAGCAATATTTTATTTAACAAAATAAATAATTTTAAATATTACGAATTATCATTTTACAGAAAATTTTTAATTTCGTCGGAAATCCGCCGGAAAGTCCGTCGGAAAAGCTAACAAAAAATGCGTCGGAAATAACTTCAAAAATTCCGTCGGAAATACGCCGGAAATTCCGTCGGAAATAGTCCGTCGGAAATGCGTCGGAAAATCCGTCGGAATTTCTGACGAATTTATTTCCGCCGGAAATTCCGTCGGAAATAAGCTATTTTCCTGTAGTGAATCCTAAATCGAAGAAGCTTAAGAAAAAGCAACTTCAATCTAGAAAACCCAAAGCTCCTGAAAGAATAAGAATTCAAACTCAGAAAACGTGAAAACCTACTAAAAATTTATAAAACAAGATAAATCAATCATTGGTTGCAATGGATAACCATCCAAGGAAGAAAACCTAGTTGCTAAACATCTTCTAAAAAGAGACTGGAGATCCCAAACATCATAACCCAAACACAAAACATCGAAATAAAATACCACCGAACCAATAAGTGAAAACAAAAATATCCTTTAATTAAAAAAATTCTTAATGCAATGAAAGAAATTCTAACAAAAATTTTATCTAGCATAGGTTTTTTAATAAAATAACCAACCAACTCAACACTAGACTGCTTATTATCAAATATCCTATTATTCATTTCTTACCAAATAAAATAAATAGAACAACAAACAAACAAGAAAAATAAATTTTTAACCTTATAATCCAAATTAAGAGAATAAATAAAATCTAGTAATTGAATCTAATTAGGCCTAAACATAAAAAATTTATAACTAACAAAAAATTTGAACTAATGCAGAAGGAAAATTAACATTCAAAAAGTGATGATTATGACTCTGTTCAACATTTAAACAAAGATTACAAGAAGGATCAACATTTAAATTTCTCTTAGTAAGGATATCAGAAGTTTTAAGACCTTTCAAAATAGTCATCCAAGCATGAAAAGAAAATATCATAGCATGTCTTGTATGCCAAATGTAAGAACACTATTCCACTTTAGTAAGTTATCATAAAAAGCATTATGAAACATTATAAAAAGGAGAAGTGACACACCATTCCAATAAATATTATAAGATTTCCAATCACCAATATGAATAGAAGAAACATCCTAACTAATAGCATAAGTTCTAAAAGCAGGACAATTCTAACAACCATTAATAATCCAATCCCCCAATAGGCTTCTACTTCAAGAGGGATCTAGATTAATGCCAACAATTTCATCTCATGAAGAGCATTCCCCTTACACCAAGGATCCCAATACAGAGAAAGAGAACCATTGGAAGAAATAGTAAACAAAACCTTGCTATTAATGTCTCTAGCAATGCAACAAATATTCTTCCAAAAGATAAAAATAGATTGAGACCAAGGGTTGCAAAATGAAATGTACTTAAATTTAATCCAACTAGCCAATGGACAATAGTCATTAATGATCCGTCAAATAAGAGAATAATTATACAACAAATGTTCTTCCAAAAGATAGAAATAGATTGAGACCAAGGTTTGCTAAATGAATTGTACTTAATTTGCTTTGTCAAAGGGAGATGTAATTCAGATAACATGTTGCTTACTTAAGAGATTATTCATGATATAAGTCATAATGTCATTGGACATAATATCAAAAGCATTTGATAATATCAATTGGTCTTTCATTTATAACATTCTAAAATAATTCTTCCATTTCCATTATTAGCAATATTATTGAGAATATTTGGTACTATATTTTGTCAGTGGTAAATCTTAAGGTTTTTTTTAAGATACTCAAGTTGTTAGACAGGGAAACCTTTTATCTCCTAATTCATGCATTATTGCAGATAAATCTCTCTCTAGGGGGCCTTCAGATTATGTTTTCTAAATACAAAGGATTAGCTTTCATCAATTCTGGTGCTATGATTATTTATCATTTGAGCTTTGTTGATGATATCACTATTTTCAACAATGGATCTCTTAAAAGTATTAAGAAGCTATATCTTTTTCCATATGTATTTTGGTACTGAATTAGAGCTTTGTTTTAATAAAAATAAATGCACCTTCATTCCTTAAAAAGGAATGGATCAGAATATAATTGACTCTTCTACTCATTTGATGGGGTTCTGCAAGCAATCATTACCTACTTTTTACCTAGGCACTCTCCTTTATAAAGGAAGAAATAAATCTTTTCTTTTTGATAAAATTTTTCAAAAAGTTCATAATAGGCTTTCTACTTGGGAGTTTAAGTTACTTTCTATGATTGTCAGACTTATTTTAATTCAAAGTGTCTTTTGTTTTATGTCGATTTATTTATGTCAAACAATTTCCCCTACCTTGGAAGTTTACAATAGATTTGATAAGTTATTTAATATATATATTTTGGGGTTCTTCTCAATACCTTAAAAGATTCATTTGAAGTCTTGAAGCTCTTGTACTGGTTCTTTTGGTGAGGGTGATGTAGGTTTTAAATCCATCACTAATATGGTCTTATAATTTTATATCAAGTTGTGGTGAAAATATCATAATAATCATGCCTTATGGGCCAATTTCATTCATAAAAAATACTGCAATAATATTCATCCCATCCAATGTGTTTATAAGAGGGGACATTCTTCTTTTTGCTCTTATATTTGTAAAGTCAAATTATTTGTTGAGAATATTATTTAATACGGAATCGATTTTGGCTGCTATTATTTTTTCCAAGATGATTGTTTGGGTTACAGTTATATTGATGTTATTCTTAACAATTACCCCTTTTCAAAATGAAAAGTTTCCAACTTTATTTGAATGGTAAATGGAAATTTTATTTATGAGCACATTCCCTCTTCTATTGTTCTTGACATTTGTGATGTCCCTATAAACTTATTTTCTAAACATCAAAATATCTTTAAATTGTTTGTTGATGGTAATTTCTCTACTAAAGATGTTTTTTACTCCTTTAGGTTGAAATATTCTTCCAACCCTATTCTTCATAAAATTTGGAACTCCATTATCCATTATGGCATATATATTTTAGAATGACAAATTCTTAAAGGCTTTATTCCTATTGAGTAAATGCTCCATAAAAAGGCTTTTTCATTACCTCTAAATGCCAATGTTGTTACAACTTGGAAAACTATTAAACATGTCTTCACTGATTGCCCTATTGTTGCTAATGTTTAGTATTTTTTGGATAATGCTTTGGGGCTAAACATGAACCTTTATAATACCAAATGCCATTGTATTCTTGCTCATTGTTTCCATAAAAAAAGAATAATAAAAAATAATAAAAAAAAAACTACTAGCCATATCTCTAATGGGGTTCCTATGATTATTTTTTAGCTTTTTTGGATAGAACGAAATAATTGTAAAAATTCTAGCAACAAGATATGTTTTGACAGTATTATCGTTGGCCTTAAGCATAAAATTCATCAACAGCTTGTTTCTTCCAATTTACTCTGCTTTAAACAATATGAAGGAAGGAAAAGATGGCATTCCTTTTTATAGGTTTCTTTCAAGTTAGATAACAATGATTTGCTCTCCAAAATTATTATTTTTGGAAAAAAAATCTTATTTGGATCAGGTTAAATTAAATATAGATGGTTCTATTTCTTAGTTTAGAGCTAGTTATTGTTGCATTGTTAGAGATCATCATGGTAATTTCCTCTTTTCTTTTTGTGATCCATTCCTCCGTGTAATGTTATTGTTGTTGAGGCCAAGAACCAGCTTATGGCTTGCAACTTTCACAAACTCTATATTAAATCTGATTCTTTCCGATTAGTTAAATTTTTTTTTTTTTCTAAAAAGTTTAGTAATGCTTCTCTTCATTATATCTTCTAGAACTTCAAATTATATCTTAAAATTATGCATATTTGGATGGAGGAGAATTGTTGTGCTAATTGGCTTCCAAAAAATGGCTTTATCTTATCCATCACTTAACTCTACCATATGTTAATAATATTAATTTATCGAGAGGTTCAATGAGATTTGATAAGTTTAGTTTGCCTTACGTCAGACAACAAAAAGCTTTCTTCAAATGTGTTTGGTTTGTTCTCTCATAGCTACATGAATTTATTTATGCACTTGGTTCTATTTTCATTTTAAATTTTTAATTTCCTTGTTACTTGTTGACTGGTAAGTTGGTGTAGCTTGGTGGTTTTTTTTTGTTGGTGTTTTTTCATCAGTGTAGTTTTATTTTGTCTTGTTGTTTTTGTCTGGTGATTTTTTTGAAATTGCATCTTCCGTAGTGGGTTAAGTGTAGCCTTGTGGTTTTTCTAGTTAGAATTTTTCATTTAGATGCTATGCTTTGCTTTCTAAAATCCTTGATAGATTGGACTTTGGTTTTAGGATTCCCTTCTAACTAGGGTTTTAAGGCTATTTCTAGGTGCTTGTGTTTTCTGCTTCCTTGGATCTAGGGCTATTATTATTGGTTCGAGCTATTGATCTGATGTTTGCAGTAATTATGGTGTGTGGCTTGAGCTAGTTTTGTTGTTTGGTTTTTAGTTTTCTATTGGATTGGACTACAATTTTGATTCTTTTCAATTTGGGTTTTTGGTTTTAGGAAGCCTGTGTGTTTTGCTTTCTTGGGTTTGAGGTTAATGTTCTTGGTTTAGATTAATGTTTTTGGAGATGTTTTAACTACTGATGGTAGTTTTCTTTCTATTTTACATGATTATCTCCCTGAGTTTGCTTTTAAAATAGTTTAGTGATGTGGGTGTTTTGTAACTTCTTTCTGCTAGCAGGTTTCTCTTGGTGTATCATTTGTTATTTTCAGTGTTTGGTTGGGAGTTCTTTGGTTATGGGGTAGATTTTTTTTGTTTGATGATTCACTTACTAGTTTGCTCATTTTTTCTGCTGCAGGTTTTGGTTCCTCTAAGTATAATTTTTAACCAATTTTGTTGGTCTCCTCTCGTGCTATATTCTAGATGATTTATCAGGCTATTCTGCTTTATTGTGAGCATTGTAACTTGGACATCATCTTTGCTATCGCCTGCTGGGTTGTGTGTCTACGTTTGCTCTAGTAAGTGGTTTCTTTCTCTTTTTGTATTTGGTTTACTTTGTAGGTGTGTTTGCTGGCACTTCAATACATGACTTTGCTGCCACCTTCTAACGTTCCATGGGGCTTTATGTCTATCTCAGCTTTGGGCTTGTTTGATTTTTTGGGTTTTGACTTCCTTCCTAACTTGCATTTCATTATCATTTCTTTTTTCAATCATATTTTGTAATTCGACAGGGATCTTTTACTCTCTTTATTTTTTTGTCTCTTTTATTATAGCTCTATGAGCAGCAGTGACTTATCCATCCACTTATAATTCTTTTTTGAATTAAAAAGTATCCCCAATATTGGGTTTCAATAAAAATTAAAAAAAAAAACAAGGACATCTCTCCAACGAGAGCATATTTACATAAGGATTAAATGTAAATGATGTAAGAACTCCAGCCATTTAATGAAAAAAAAGCCAATTAAGAAAAGATAGACCGAATATAAATTTAGATCACGCAATGACTCATGATTTCCTTTTATTTACTTACTTTTAAATTCACCTATTTTCTTTTGTCTTTTACAGTTTTGTACATATATAGTCTTAACTGTCATGTCTTAACTACCATTCGTTTTAATCAAGTAATTCCTTTTAATTGGTTTTGATTTCTATAAGTCTTAGCTTTGTGGACTAACCTGTGCAGAAGCATAAGCTGAGGGAGCTGGAGAGAGGGTAAACAGGAAGATAGGGAAAGTGGCTGCTTGGCTCTTCCTTTAGGTAGAGGGGCTTGGATTTGCAGTGGAGCTGCTCGTGGACAACTTTAGAGAAATCTGGCTTAGTGCTCGGCAAGAAATCTGCTTGGTATTATCTCCTCCACTGCATCGTTATTTTGGTATTTAACATCAAAATGCATCAGGATATTTTAACACAAGTTTTCTTTTTATTGTTAGACTTCACAACCTTCTCTTTTTAAGTAGGTTCCGCAACTTCTGAGGGTCATATGAGGAGCCTGCTCGAGACAATGATGGATACCCTATCTCCATATCCGTCTATTCAGAGCAACCCCATCGACATCAGTGGTGGTGGAGAATTCAACATCAATAAAAACCTAGTAATAATTTTAGCAGTGCTTGTTTACGCACTAGTATGTGCGCTAAAGTTGTATTCTATTGTTCGGTGTGCACACGTTGCAGTCGATGGCTCTCGATCGAAACGACAGAGGCAACGGCGACGCAGTTAGCGATGACAAGACTGAACAATTGTGCCCTGCAGAAGATCCCGTTGTCAATCTATGAATCTAATGGAAACGATCAGCTAACTGAATGCCCTATTTGCCTTTTTGAGTTCACTGATGGAGAGAAGGTCCGAGTGCTACCAAGTTGTAACCATAGCTTTCACGTTCAATGCATTGACATGTGGCTTTCCTCTCACTCATCATGCCCGATTTGCCGTCATTCGCTCCTTGATAGGTCTGAGGTCCCTACCTGCATTCTTGTTGGGGAACAAATGTCAGAGGTGGATGGCAGCCCATTCGTGGCGGCAGAGGTGGATGAGGTTTAACATGAAGGTTTATGTTTGGTCATCTATCAAGAACATTGGTGAATTAGTTGCTTGTTTAAGAAAAAAAATTAAGGGTGATAATAATAATAATAATAATATACAGTTGGTTTTTAACAATCATAGTGGTAAGTAGTATACTCCAGACTTCCTGATATATATATTGTATCAAGGAAGTAGATTGGGATCTATAATGTGCTTTTTTTTTTAATTATTATTATTATTTTGTAAACCTTTACATGCATTTGTTTACCTCAAATTTGTAAGTATAGGCTTTGTTTGGATGAGATTTTAAAACAGTTTGATTGTGTGATTATTTGACATATATAAATATGATTGGTGTACACAACTATTGAATATGCTTTTAATTCCTTCTAAATAATGATAAAAAAATGGATTTTGTAAATTTAAATAACTATCAAATTCTAGCTAGATGTAATCTATATAAACATATTACCTCAGAAAGAGTATCATTGTTATTTGATGTATAAATAAATCTTTCACACCCAATTTCTTAAAATACTTTATGTGAATAGTAGCACATGCTACTATTCATCATGTGTTATTTGGTATTAAGACTTAATTAGCTACGAACAAACAATTGATATAAAATATGTCTAAAGGATTTAATCTAACATGGTATGTTTAAAAAAGGCTAATTATATCAATTAATTAAAGATGTATAAATAGGTGAGATTTAATTGCAATAGTTGTATTATTTCTTCTTAAAATGAATTTGGATTTTAGTAGCTCTTTTAGTGAAATGAGAATAGTTTATTGTTAATAATGTTAGTAAGTGAAGATTTAAATATCTATTTAATTGTCTATTATCATCTCATTAAATCGAGATTCCAAGATGGGAGAAATTAGAGAATGTGCATGATAATTAGTCTGAAGGATCAAATGGGGAGAAGCCTTAGTTTAGTCTTATTGGAGTTAATAGTGTAGCTACATGTATAGTTTTGAAAGATTGTGATAAGTGTGGAAGGTTTTATAAGAGTAAATGCTTGTTGGACTCAATCACTTGATACTGATATCATTAGCTTGGAAACATAGCAGTGTATTGCCCTATGTTGGATCAAAGACTTTAGGAGAAGTGAAATTAGAAGGAGCACCTCCACAAAAGAATTATGGTAAACAAAAGATGATCGAGTCAATAATTATAGCTTAAACACAAAATTTACTAAGGAAGAATATTTGACTACGAGTTTGTGCTTTGATTCAACATTGTTACATTATATTAGATGTTTTTCTTTATCTAGTTATATATTATGCTGAAGGAAGTTCAAGATAATATTTTGCTAAAGTATAACATAATTTTGTTTAGCATATCTCATGATAGCATACTATTAGTAGATATTATAAGTAAATTTTGGGGACAAAATTTTTATAAGTGGGGAATGTTGTAATATCCAAAACTAGCATGCCTTGATTAGAGCAAGAAGAAGAAGGGTATCAGAGTCGTGAAGGAAGTGAATCAAAAATTAGTAATCCAACTTTAATGTTAAAATTTACTTTCATTTATAATTGTTTGATGGGCATAAATTCTTGCACAAAACTTTAGGTCATGAAGCCTACTTTTCAATTACCAAAGAGACAATAATAATTGCTTTATAGACCTACACAATTCCATCACTCACATCATTAACTACTATGGGTCATATCTCAACATTCTTGCGCCGGAATTGTGTAGGTCTATAGGGCAATTATTATTGCCTCTTTGGTAATTGAAAAGTAGGCTTCATGACCTAAAGTTTTGTGGAAGAATCAATTTATACATTTTGCAAAGGTGGCCTGGTGGTTTGGTGGACAGCAAAAATGTTGAAGGGTGGGGGTTCGAACCACGCTAGGCGCAAGCGCTGCAGGTAGGTCTCGCGGAACGGGCAGCGGGTCACGGGTCAATGTGGGAGGGGGCTTCAGCGGGTTGATGCGGGCTTCAGCGGGATTAGGTTTTTTTCTTTTTTTATATATTTCTGGCGTAGTTTATCTTCGCCGGAAATATTTTCGATGAATTTTTAGCCAGAAATTTTTCTGGCGAAAAGTTTTACGCGATAACACTGTTCCGACGCGCATTGAACCAGCGTAAATATTTTCGCTGGAAGTACAAAGTTCTGACTGATTTTGACCATTTTCCCACAAAAAATAGACGCAAAAAAATGACGTTTTTCCATTAGTGTAAGAGAATGATAAAAAAGGCTTCTCATTTAGATGCATAATGTACTCATTGAGTTGAGATATGACTCGCCCTTATATTTGCATATGGATATCGATATTATTTAAAATATTTATATAAGTGGAAGAGAAGAGAATATGTATCATAAGTACAATGGTCTAAGAGAAAGATATTTCTAGTATTTCATTTTATTTGTGTGTGATGAAAACCCTAAACAAAAGGAGAGAGAGAGAGAGAGAGAGAGAGAGTAATATATTAACTATTTTAAATAATACTTTCTATTTTTAATAATATAAATAAAAAATAACTTACCGGTTTATACATTTTGCAAAGGTGGCCTGGTGGTTTGGTGGACAGCAAAAATGTTGAAGGGTGGGGGTTCGAACCACGCTAGGCGCAAGCGCTGCAGGTGGGTAACGCGGAACGGGCAGCGGGTCACGGGTCAATGTGGGGAGCAATTATTAGGTTCTTTCACTGGATGTAGAGGAAGGTTCGGTTTTAGCAAAAAATAGGTAAAAAGTGCAAATACCGAGTTTTTTGAAAAACTCGGTATTTTTTCAAAAAACTCGGTATTTGCACTTTTTTAGGCAAAACCGAACCTTCCTCTAGGTCCTTGCACCGGACCAAATAAAAACTCCAATGTGGGAGGGGGCTTCAGCGGGTTGATGCGGGCTTCAGCGGGATTAGGTTATTTTTCTTTTTATATATATATTTATGGCATAGTTTATCTTCGCCGGAAATATTTTCGACGAATTTTTCACCATAAATTTTTCTGGCGAAAAGTTTTACGCGATAACACTGTTCCGGCGCGCATTGAACCGGCGTAAATATTTTTGCTGGAAGTACAAAGTTCTGACGGATTTTGACCATTTTCCCACAAAAAATTGACGTTTTTCCTATCGTGTAAGAGAATGATAAAAAAGGCTTCTCATTTAGATGCACAATGTACTCATTGAGTTGAGATATGACTCGCCCTTATATTTGCATATGCATATCGATATTATTTAAAATATTTATATAAGTGGAAGAGAAGAGAATATGTATCATAAGTACAATGGTCTAAGAGAAAGATATTTATAGTATTTTATTTTAAAATATATTTGAGAATTTAGTGGCTCTTTCATTATATTAAATATTGGGAAATGATAAAAATTGCCACTTGATTCTTCATGAACGACCAATAAGGTCTCCACAACTATATTAATGGTCCCTTTTGGTTCTCTACTCCTTAAAGATTAATAAAAATAGTCCTACCGTGAGACTATTTTGATTCCTCTTTAAAGACTTGATTTGTGTGACATTCTTTGGAATAGAGAACTTGTCACTTAGAATATTAAAAGATATTTGATAGCATGTCATGTCCTGATTAGAGGAAAGGGTCATTCACTATATTTTTAGTGGATGGAGAAGCAGAAAGGTGGTGGATTTGATGATGAAAGGATAAGTTGGGTGACATTCCCAATATGTTGGTCAATTAGGAAGACTTTGTAGAATTTTTTGAGGAATAATTTGGGTCCATTTCTGCAATAAGGTAGATGCAAGAAAATTTATAAGATTAACGTAAAGAGAAAATTCAGTGATGCCATATTAAATATAATTTACAATTATGTCAAAATTTGTTCCGCTTCTGATAGAAATTACATATGAAAAGTGCTACCAATTCTTATCTGGTCTAAAACATGCAATTAGTAATCTTTAGTACTTTAAGGACTCAAGGATTATAAAATATTGCTAGAGAGATATAAAAGGATGGAGATTACTTCAAATCTTTAGTACTTTAAGCAAATGGATGAGCATAGAAGAAAGATTATCGAAGAAGATGTACATAATAATTGGTCTCAAGGATCAAACGGGAGGAAGCTTAATTTTAATTTTATTGGAGTTAATAATGGTTCTACAAATAGAGTTCTTGAAGCTTGTGATAAATACAAAAGATTTCATAATGGTTGATGCTTGGTGGTTCCACTACTTTCTACTTGTGTCATCAGCCTAAACACATATCATAATATTGCCCAACATTTGATCAAAATATTTTAGGAGAATGTAACTGAAATTAGATGGAGCACATCTACATAAGAATTATGGTAAACAAAATATGATAGAGTCAATAGTTTTAACTCAAACACAAAATCAGCCAACGCAGAATGTTTGATCATGAGTTTATATTGTCTCATCAGGAACTTAAGATTGGTTTTGATTAAAAGTGTTTTAAATTCTATTCCTATATTTATCTTTCACACTTTGCAACCTTCTTCTACGATTTGTATTAGAATAGAACGTATGCTTAATAAGTTTTTTGGGGTTCTAAAAATAATAAGTCTTGCATTAATTGGGCTACTTGGAACAAGGTTTGTGGTGTTTTCAATGAAGGCTCTTTGGGTTGTAAGAATTTTCTAAATACTATGCAAGCTTTTTCTCATAAATTTTGGTTTGCTTATCAATCTAACAATAGCTTGTGGGCTAAATTTATGAATGTCAAATACTGCAAAGATTTCAATCCTAAAGTTTGTCACTATAAACCTTCTGAATCTTTTGTTTGGAAAAAGTTGTGTAAAATTAAATGGGAGGCTGAACATTATATTCAACGGGGCCTCAGGAAAGGTGACATCTCTTTTTGGCAAGATAACTGGTTGGGTACTTCTTCTATTGATTGCTTTCTTAATACCCATAGTATGGTCAATACTAAAGTTAATTTTATTTATTCAAAATGGTGAGTGGAATATTAGCAAACTTTTACAAGTTGTACCTTCTGACATGGTGGATACTATTCTAAAAATTCCTTTACAATTGTAATGCAAGGACAAAATTCTCTTCACTTTATCTTCTAATGCAGATTTTAACTTGAAAAATATTTGGGAAGCTATTAGATATAATGGTGATGTCTTTCAAATCTTCTCTTTTATTTGGCATTATAACATCCCTTTATCTTATTCTATTTTAGTTTGGAGATGTTTAAAAGGTTACCTGCCTGTAGATAACCACTTGTGGAGAAAAGGGTTTAGTTTTCCTTCTAAGTGCCAAGTTGCTCTAGTAGTGAAAATCTTAGGCATGTTTTTATAAATGGTGTGATTGCTCAAAAAGTTTGGCTCCATTTTTTTAATATGGCTGATAAAAGTACTATCAGCAATAATTGTGATGTTTCGGAGATGCTTAATCATTGGATAACAAATAATAAAGGTCACATATATAATTTTACTCCCTATTCTGATTATGTGGTTCCTTTGGATCGAAAGCCAGGAATGATTTTAAACATAATGAGATAAAGATGGATGCTAACCAAGTTATTACTAACATTAGAAATAAAATTCTGCATTTTCATTCTGTCAATCTTCTAACGGTTAAGAACTTTAAAAACTATCATCATATTCCTGACCATTTTGGCTTTCCTTTTGATGGTGGTTCGTTTATTAAAACTGAGCGTATTGTTAGGTTGCTCAAACCTTCCTCCCCTTATGCTAAATTAAATATTGATGGGTCGGTTGGTACTTTTGTTGCTGGCATGGGTTGTATTATCCGTGATCACCATGGTGGTGTTATTGCTTCCTTTTAGGGTCCTCTTACTTTATGTTCTGTCATCTCTGCTGAGCTTATGGGTTTATTTCATGGCCTGAATTTGTGTTAGAGATTGGGCATTGAGTAGGTGACCATTGAGGTTGATGCTAAACTCTTAATTTACATCATTTAGAAGGAAGATACGAGCAATCCTCATGACTTTTACACCATTAAAAACAATTAGATCTTTCCTCTCTAACCTGAATTACTCTTTATCTCATATTTACCGTGAAGGACATGCTTGTCCGGATTGGTTGGCTAATTATGGGTGTCACATTGATACTATACAGGAATTTAATATGTCGAATACTCCCCCTTTGCTAAGAGGCTTCATCAACTTGGATAAATGCAGTTTACCTTATATTCGCAAGGTCTGACCCTGTGTTTTTTGTTGGTTTTGGGCCCTGGTGCTGCTCTTTTTTGTGCTCTTCTCAATATAATCCTTGCATTGCTTTGGTTGTTTGTTGGTTTGTGTCTCTAGATGTGACCAATTTGTTATGTTTTCCATTTTGGTGCGTCTCTGTGTTTGGATTTCTAGAAATTTCGGCTGCTGGAACTTCATGCTGTTTAGAGTACTATTTTTTGATCTTGTTGAGGCAGGTTTTCTTACTTCATACTGTTGACTGGATTGTTAAGACTACATTTGTTCTTTTTTTTGTTATATATGTGGACAGAGAGGGTAACTGGGTTGTGGAGCTTGCTCTGCTCGAGGTTTTTTGGGATTTCTATGGCTCTATGTTAAATCTGGGTAATTCTTTTCTGTTTAATAATTCCCTTATATTAGTGAGTGGGTTTGTTTTTTTGCATGTTCTATTTGTTTCTTGCATTAATATGAGATGTAACGAGAAGATCTACTTCCCTGGAACTGATTACATTGATGATCTTACCCATATTATGTTTAGGTATGGCATGGCTGATATTTTACTGTTTTACATGGTTGCCTTCTATATGTTTCTTCATATGGTGGATGCTATGTCTCATCTTTTGGATGCCTTTCACACTTTTTTTTAATTTTAGTTATCTTTTGCTTAAATATGACTTATCTCCAGCATACTTGTATGTTTTTTTAGTATAGGATTTTCTTCTTTCTGCAAATTGAGTGCCCAGAAAATTGGTTTATGAGCTTTTGCAGGGTGTTCGTGACTTCTGACCTTTGGAAGCGAATCTTCTCCTTTTGCAGGAAGTAGGTGCTGAATGATATTAATTTTTGCTTCCTTTTTTGGGTGTTGTCTTCTTACAATCCTAGAATGTACCTAGTTTTTTTGTACTCTTACACTAAGGAATCACCGGCTCTTAGATTTTTTTTTTTTCTCTTGTAGCACTTTTGAGCATTAGCGAGCTGGAGGTTCCTTCTAAGGACCTTGTACCCCCTTTTTATTATTAACGTGTAGGCTCCTCTGTGGGTTTGAACTAAAAAAAAAACTAGATGATATGAATTCATTGGACCTTACTTTGGACGAGATGGCTTAACGCACAGTTGAGTAGGACATTCCTTTCTTTCTTTTATTTTTAACAGTACTTATTATTTTAAGTACTTATATATGCTATATCAATAATAATTATTATATTATTATATATGTAATATATATTGTATATATATTATATATATATTATATATATATATATATATATATATATATATATAATATATATATATATATATATATATAATATATGTATATAGTATATCATAAGTATATATATATTGTGTAATATTAATATATATATGATATTTTATATATATATATATATAGTATATATATTATTATATATAAATAACTATTTATATATATTATGTAATATATATTATAATATATATAATATATGTATATATATATATATATATAATGTATATATACATATATATATATATATATAAACTGGTCATGATGCGCAACAAGAATAATGGGTTAAATTCAGACAAACATGAAAACAGACCAAGCATAACATAATTTCTTAAGAAAATCAAACGAAGGTAAAGAAAGCAAAATTTCCCCTCGGTGTTCACAATAACTTATTTTGCCGAAGGAAATGAGTATGGCTTGGCTTTTAGAAGAAGATTGCACTTCTTTTGTGTGTTGATTCCAAAAGCTTCAGACATATCATGCACCTCATTTTTATTCTCGCTTGGTACTTCCAGTCAAAGGCAAGCAGCAGTTAAGCAACGACACACTCGATGGTGAGCATGGAAAAATTAATCCCTGGGCATCTTCTTCTTCCAGATCCAAAGGGTGTGAATTCAAAGTTCTGTCCTTTGAAATCTACAGTATTACTGTTAAGAAACCTATCTGGCCAAAACTCCTCCTGCTTCTCCCAATACATTGGGTCACTTGAAATCGTCCATACATTAATAAAGACTCTTGTTCCTTTAGGTATCACATAGCCCTCTAATTCGGAGGCCTTCATTGCTTCCCTAGGAACAAGTGTGGGAATTGGAGGATGCATCCTCAGCACTTCCCTAATAACTTCCTTGAGGTAAGCCATTTTATTGAGGGCTTCCTCTGTTACAGATTGGCTAGAACCTAAAACTCGCCTTACTTCTTCTTGCGCTTTGCTCATAACTGATGGATGAGTTATTAGCTCGGTGAGTATCCATTCTATTGTAATGTATATAGTATCTGTACCAGCAGCAAACATTTCCTATGGCTAAAAAATTAAAAAGTGGATATTAAATGGTTAATATGGCTTTAAAAGTAAAAAAAGAAAAAAAAATGTTGAGATGATATATATTGATCAATTTTGTATTAGAATGAGCTTTCAAAAATATTAATTTACATCAATATTAATACAATTTATAATATCTAAAAGATACACTAATTGTTGCGTCCAAGAGTATTCACGGCGGTAGAGAAATATAAAGTTTAGCGTCTTAGCGTTGTATGAAAATCTGGCACGTAATCAAATAAGAGAGAGGGTGTAACATTTATGAGACACCAAAATTTTTACGAGGAAAACCCAGAAATAGGGGGGAAAACCACGGGGTCTATCCCAGTTTGAATGAATCCACTATTTTTTGCAGTCGATTACAATTGATGCCTTTCTATAGGGGGAAAGCCATGACTTGATTTACATTATATAAAATACATGATGATAGTACAAAGAGTCACTATTTGACATGTTTGTCTAATCGGAAGGATCGTAGTTGATGGGTGACTTAAGTTGAAAGGACCGTAGTCGACAGGTGACGGAGGTCGGTAGGATCGTAGTTGGTTAGCGACGTAAGTCGACAGGACCATAGTCGACGGGCGACGGAGGTTGGAAGGATTGTAATCGGTGGGCGACGTAAGTTGGCAGGACCATAGTCGGCGGGCGATAGAGATTGGAAGGACTGTAGTCGGTGGGTGTCGTAAATCAGAAGGACCGTAGTCGACGAGTGACAGAGGTCATTAAAGACCGTTGTCTGGCGACGGAGGTCGGAAGGACTATGTCAGGTAGAAGTCCAACAATGGATAGAAATCCAGCATCACATAGATGTCCGACGAAAATCTGACGACGGACAGAAGTCTGGCATCAAGTAAAAATCTAGCGATGAGCAGAGGTCCGGCGTCGAGTAGAAGTCTGACATCAGTTGGCAACCGAGGAGAACTCCGATGTTAGATGGTATTCAGGACGAACTCTGACGTCACTTGGAGTTCGGGTGAAACCTCGGCGTCACTTGGAGGTCGGGAAAAATTCTGGCTTTACTTATAGGTCAGGAAAAATTCTGGCATCATTTAGAAGTATGGCAGAATTTCAGCGTCTCGTGGAAGTCGGGTAGAATTCCGGCTTCACTTGGGTAGAATTCTAGCGGCGGTGGTCGAGGAAGAGTTTCTTCCTTCATATTCTCCTTCTCCTATGTTCTCCTTCTTCTTCTTACTTCTTGCTTCGAGCCCCCTTTCAAGAGAAATGAGGGGTTGTTTATAGATTTTCGAGGATGGCATGACCCGTAAATAGAGGTAGGATCAAGGGCAAAGGTGGAGTGGTTCCGTTGGACGGTCGGTATTTAATCCCTTGTTCATGGACAGTTTGTTAAACATTTGAAGGTCTTAATGATATCGGAATTTGTTAATCTTAGGCTCATTAGATTCATCTCGTCGAGCTGCTCGATTCATTATAAGCATATCATGTTTGGAAACTGTTTGGTAACCCAAATTGTGGTTCAAACCTTCCAACATTGCTTCGGGCCCTTGATTTGTACTCATTTGGACTCTGATTGAGTTGGATTTGGTGTTGTTGGGTTCGAATTTTTGAGACGCTTAGCTCGACTATAAGTTTGCTGAAATCGAAGTTTAGATGATCCCATATTTAATTTTTGAAGTTTCACACTTGATTTTTGCCTTGAGATTCGTGTCCAATCGAGATAGTTTTTTTATGACATATCAGTTGCCACCTATTTTTGGACGTCGAAGCTACATAAGTCAAATTATATATGTGTCGACATTTTAATTTGTTTGAATCATCAAAAAATTGCGTTCCATAAAACATAAACTTGCTCAAACTCAATCCTAGAGGTCATGCTGAGCTCCGAAAGTGTCAAAATTGAGTTCAAAACGTCGAATAACATATTAGGGGACCTCAAAAACGTTCGATTTGGACCGTCTGGGCTGAAAATCGGGCCCATACAAGCTTAGGCGACAAAACAGGCAGGCTGGCTGGCCCGCGGCGGGACCTGTGCGGTGCGCGATCAGGTAAGGGTTGGGTAGGCATCCTAATCCAAATATTTATTTCATCCCAACACTATAAGGGTTGGGTAGGCATCCTAATCCAAATAGGGGCAGTCAAACCCTTTAAGAAAGTAGGAGAGAAGTTTGGCGACTATCTATCAATCCCAATGATCTGCCCGTTGACAAATCATGGCCCATTTGAGAAGATAGATTCTAGCGGCTCTTGCTCATAGAACGAACAAAGAACCCAGTCCATCCCCAGCATTGTGAGATTGAATTTACCATAAGGAACCCATTATATTCTAAGCTCAGAACTGATAATAGGAAAAGGTACATTTCCGCCAAAAACCTTGATCACTAATGATTTCAGAAGTTTTCTAGAATTCTCCAATTCATTTTGTATATGAAGTTTAACAGATTTACCATCTTCCGACAAGTAGTCACCAAAATCCAGATTAAGGACCTTTATATTTTCTTTTCTACTCCAAGCATTATGTTGAACACTAGTACTCGGTCTTGATGGGTTAGTAGCAAGACCTTCAACACAACCACCCAATTTTCCTGAATTGCAATCTCGGACTTTCACCAGATTCGAATGTGATACTTCCACCAGGTTGTTAGCAATGACAGTCGCTGCAAAACTTGCTTTAAACAAGTTTCCTTCAACATTATAATTGTCCTTTGATCTAAATCCTCCCAGCTCAGCAATCTCAGATTTGAACCCCTCAGTGACTCCACTCACAGATAATTCTTTGCCCAAATTATTACTTACAGGGATTGACTTTGAAGAAGGAGAGGCTCCCTCATAAACAATTGGCTCACCCCTTAATCCTGAAAGATTCCGCAATTTTATTTGAATATTTTTATTATCTTCCATTAACACATTCTTACCTTTGCCGATAACTTCAGTGTCATTTTTCTTTGCCAATAACAAACCTCTTTCATTGATGATTAATGGCTTAATTTCCAACCTTCGCCATAGATTTTTCCCCTTGAAAGAATCCAAATTTCTCGTCTCCAAACGCCGGTGGAGAAGACGAGAAAGCACGGGATGGAGCATAAGAATTCCCTAAGGAAGTTCGACAAACGTCAACTGGACCACCGGCCATCGGAGGCCGGCGACCCTCCACCGCCATCGGAACCAACGTAAAAACTGTGAGATAAAAAAATTAAAAATCACGCAATGCCTTACTAAATAAGTTTAGCAATCCAATATTAATTGTTTGGTGTTAGTATATTTGATGATGTTCTCAGTTCTCTATCATTTGATGCAATTTTTTTGGGCCTGAATAATAAAATTGAGCTTACACAAAAAAATATGCCGTTATATACTGGAATCATCTATATTCTTACTATTCTAAACTTCACAATTTTAGTTTTGATGTTACTTATAATGATGTTATTTATACATTTTCTTTTTTATTATTTTGCTTGATTGGTAGATCTAAGTTAGATGATATGAATTCTTTTGAAATCTACAGTATTACTGTTAAGAAAGCTATCTGGCCAAAACTCCTCCTGCTTCTCCCAATACATTGGGTCTCTTGAAATCGTCCATACATTAATAAAGACTCTTGTTCCTTTAGGTATCACATAGCCCTCTAACTCGGTGACCTTCATTGCCTCCCTAGGAACAAGTGTGGGAATTGGAGGATGCAACCTCAGCGCTTCCCTAATAACTGCCTTGAGGTAGTCCATTTTATTGAGGGCCTCCTCTGTCAAAGATTGACTAGAACCTAAAACTCGCCTTACCTCTTCTTGCGCTTTGCACATAACTGATGGGTGAGTTATTAGCTCAGCGAGTATCCATTCTATTGTAATGTATATTGTATCTGTGCCAGCAGCAAAAATTTCCTTTGGCCGAACTTTTATTTGGTCCAGTCACAGGACGTAGCTCTATTTTCGGCCGCCAGTAGAATCGCGCAACTCGTTCTCACTATTTACAGCGCGCCTCGACAACCTGACCCGAAACGGACCCAGGACGGCTCGATATTTCTCGATTTTGCTAGGTATTGCTCGGTATTGTTAGGTATTGATCGATTTTACTCGGCAATAACCAATACTGAGCAAATACCGAGTAATACCGAGCAATACCGAGTTGTACCGAGTTTTTCTCAGTATTGCTCGGTATTGGTCTTCATAGAGCAGTATTTCTCGTTATTGTCAAGCAATACCTAGCAATACCGACTAATACCTCACAATACGCGAACATAGAATTCCCTGGTTCCGGTCCGGGTCATGCCGTCGAGCCGCGCGGTAAAGAGTAAGAGCACGTGACGACATGTTATTGGCGGCCGAACGTAGCTCTACGTCCGGTCAGAGGACGTAATAATT